>NW_004444015.1:9332728-9362448 GCF_000243295.1 Trichechus manatus latirostris
CCCTTCACCTAAGGTAATACTTGTCTACTATCTAGTTAGTAAATAACCCACACCCTCCCTTCCCACCCGCTTAACCATCAAAGAATGTTTGAGAAGAAGAAATTTGTTGGAAGATATTTCTTCCAGTTGTTTTCTAAAATGAAAATACCCTGACCAACCATTTCTTTGTTTGTTTATTCATTTTTTTATTCATCAGTGACTTGCCTGAAGTCAGAGACCATGCTTAGTAAAACCAAAGAGGATAGCTGTAAGGGATGACAGTTTGGAATGATCAGCCCAAACTCAACATGCAGGGGAAATTCTGCACTGAGGTTTCAAATAGAATTGCTTAGGTAAACGTCCTGAAACACCTACTTTAGCAGCAGTCATTTTGATGTCTGAATACATATCTGGATTGAATATAAACCAAACAGGACCTAATATGTTCTATTTAGCACCTGTTAAAATAACATATTCAGGCTTCATTAAAACAAGTGTGATGAGAAGATCAAGGCATGCAATGCCCTGCTTTCATTGGACCAACCTGTAGGTAGCCCTTTCTTCATCTGTGAACATCATGGATTAAGAGAAACATTGACAAACTGGAGATAATTCTGGAGGAGAGTGACCAGAGATGGTGAGAGGTCAAGAAAATGTCTGGTGTGAGGAACAGTTGGAAAAGCTAGGGATATATGAGATGAAACAGAGAAAACGTGGAGCTGTTGCCTGTCTTTCGAGCAATGGGTGCCAGAAACTCAGCATTGCTCTAGAGAATAGACTAGAAAGCAACAGGAAAGTGAAACGAGGGGGCAGCTATTGGTTCAACTTGTGATTTCAACTTGGTGCAACCTGGAATTTCAAGGTGGCAGCTGTTGGTTCAACTTGGGAGTAAAGTTTCATTTAATCAAATAGGTGGGGATTTTTTGGAGGGAAGGAGGGAAGAATGGGAGAGAGCGGGTAGCGGGGGAGAGTACTAGATTGAAAGAATGGATTATAGTGGAGCAACAGCAGAAGCTGAGTGTCTAGTTAGAAAGCTGTTGCTGCAGTGTAGGAAGTTGATGATGGTGACTTGTCCTAGACTCTAGAATGATTGGGAAATGATGAAAAGTGTTTGGATTTGGAATATAATTTGCATGTAGAATTATGAAGACTTCCTGATGGATTATATGTGTGTGGGATGAAGGAATGACAAGAATGGAGATGATGTTTAAGTTTAGGGGTTGAACAGCTCAGGTGATGGTAGTGCTTCTTACTGAGATAGTTAATATTGGCAAAAAAAAGTAGGATGTGGTAGAGGAGGAATTGGATGGAAATCTAGAGTTCATTTTGAAAATGTCTATTAAACATCCGTGTGGAAGTATTTGGTGTACGGTTAATTTTATGAGGGTGTAAATATGTCAACACTGGATTGTTCATAGTTCTCTTGTATATAGTTAATATTTGGAATTTGACCTAGAACTAAATGTTTCATTACTATATATTACACAGTGTCTATCCTATAGGAAACTTCGTTCTGGTTTGGGAGACAAAATAACATAGAAAAATTCAGGATGCAGAGCAAGCAATTTTAAAATTATGTGGTGGAAATAATAAGTGCAAGTGAGGGCCCTAGAAGAGAGAGATCATTGAGAATGGCAGTAGAAGGAGGAGGCAGGGCCAGGAGGAGGTAGCATTTGTTCTTCTCCTTAAAGACTATGTCCAGGGAGAGAGAAAGGATGTGGGACTTGGAAGCTTTGGTTCTTTTTGAGAGTGTGCTTTAATATGTCTTGACCTGATGACTTGAAATTTCCTGAAGGTCCCCTGCATATTGTGCTCTACTTTGCTTTGGGGTATAACTGCCCCAGTTTTGTTATAATGTTTGCTCAATATTAAGGGATGTGAGCAGTAGGCAAGTGGAGTGCAGCAGGTCACATGACCTTCAAAGACTCTCAAGTATTTGTGCCCTGTATGACCTATCTCTAGCACCAGAGATAATCACCTTCCCCTAGAATTATACCCTATTCTGGAGTGAGTTTGCTGAGTGGGTTCTTCAGAGTAGTATCTACTCGGTTTCTCAGAGGGGAGAGCACATAAGGAGAAATGCTCTTCCTATTAGGCTCGGTCTGGTTCGAACCCCTGCTGAGAATTGACATTTCCACCCCAGATATACTGAATCAGAATCAACATTTCAGCAAGATCCTTAGGTGATTATTACGCATAATAAATTTTGAGAACCACTACTCTACTAGTGTTTCTCAGAATTTGTCCCAAACCAGTACTATAAGCAATCCCTGGAAACTTGTTAGAAAGGCAAATTCTCAGCAGGGGTTCAAACCAGAACGAACAGGTTCGAAGCCCTGCACTCTACACTTGAAAGTGTTGACAGGGGCTGAGCTGGTGCACTCCAAAACTAGACAGCAACTCCCATGTTTCTGCTGAGGCAACTTCCACCAACAGGAGCCTGGTCTGTGCTATTCTAGGAAGTTACTGTAATCTGCCTGTAGCTGTTGCTCATTTTACCTTGTCATACATTCTTTCAAGCCAATCTATGTTGTCAGACTCCATCTTCCTGTCCTCATAAACTCTCCATGAGATAGAAGTTGGCTTCCTTTCTCTATCCCTGTTGAAGGCATGCTCTAGAGCACTTGTTTTCAAACTCTGCCTTTGGGAGTCCTAGAGGTTTTGGGATGCAGAGTCCTGGGTGAGAAATCAGTGTGTTAAGGACAAGAGGAATTCAGGGTGGGACTAAAAGATACCTCCCCACCCAGAGAAACTCTGCTTTTAATTGTTTTGTGTTTTGAATTTTACGTACAGTTTCACTTACATAAACTTTGAAATTCAACGTTCTAAAACGTATACATACTAGATTCAAACTACTTTTTTGACCAGATTCTTTCATTATATAAACCAAACAAAACCAAACTTTGCTGTCGAGTCGACTCCAACTCATAACGACCCTATAGGACAGAGTAGAACTGCCCCATGGGGTTTCCAAGGAGTGGCTGGTGGATTCGGTTAGCAGCCTGAGCTCTTAACCACTGGGCCACCAGGGCTCCTCTTTCCATTGTACAGGGAGATTCTTTTCAGAATTGTTTTTTGCTGCTGTTCAAACAGAGAACATTTTTATTTTTGTGATTGGGTAAGTTGTAGAGCAGGAAAAATACGAATTTTAAGAAAAGAATGAGTCTTCAACAATAACAACCAAAAGGACTATTGTAAGATGGACAAGGAGAGGTGTATACATAACATTTGCCATTGAATTAAATAATTAACAGAATGTTTTGAAAAACAATGATGTTATTTAAGGATTCTTTTTTCTTTTATTTATTCATTCATTAAACAGCCGTTTATTGAACATCCAGTATATGCCAAGCACGGTGCCAGATTCTGCTGCCACAAAGATGAACTAGACACAGAGCAGCTCATGGACTTTTATATAAAGGGAATCACCCCCTCCTTTAGTTTTTTTAGAGGTACCCCATCTCAAATTCAAAGTGGTTAGGTCTTAGTATTTACAGAATTTAACTGGCCCTACGCTTGTGGTGCAAACCAAAAGGTGAGCAGTTCGAATCCACCAGCCGCTCCTTGGAAACCCTATGGGGCAATTCTACTCTGTCCTATAGGGTCATTACGAGTTGGAATGAACTGGACGGCAAGGGGTTTGGTTTGGTTTTGGACGCTTTTTTGAATTATGCAATCTTAGTTTGTTTTTCATTCCAGCCACTTAGCCAAGGAGTAATTAGATTGTAGGGGCTAACAGATTTCTCTCCACCCTGTTTAGATTGTTAGAGAACAGGTCCAGTCTGATATTGTAATTAAAAAAATACAATCCATCCAGTCAATTTGATAAGAGCATCGGCCGTTTTTACATTAAAATTCTTTTCTGAATGTATGTGTGTGCTTTTGTTTATCACTTGTCTCATACCAGAATCTCAACTAACTTCATTTCAGGTGTAGCTTATATTTAAAAATACTCTCAAAAGTATTGCAAAAGGTTTTAAGTTCAAGAAAGAGTGAGGTTTTCTCAGACACCAGTATCTGACAATAACTTGGCATCTGATATATTATTATTAGGTACTGTTGAGTCTGTTCTGACTCACAGCGACCCTATGTACAACAGAACAAAACACAGCCGGTCCAGCACCATCTTCACAATCCTTGCTATGTTTGAGCCCATTGTTGCAGCCACTGTGTCAATCCATCTCTTTGAGTCTCCCTCTCTTTTTTGCTGACCCTCTACCTTACCAAGCATGATGTCCTTCTCCAGGGACTGGTTCCTCCTGATAACATGTCCAAAGTACATGAGAGTAACCCTCACCATCCTCACTTCTGAGGAGCATTCTTGCTGTAATACTTCCAAGACACATTTGTTCATTCTTCTGGCAGTCCATGGTTATATTCAATATCTTCACCAACACCATAAATTCAAAGGCATCAATTCTTCTTCGGTCTCCCTTATTCATTGCCCAGCTTTTGCATGCATATGAGGCAATTGAAAATACCATGGCATGGGTCAGGCGCACCTTAGTCCTCAAAGTATCATCTTTTCCCCTTAACACTCAAAAGAGGTCTTTTGCAGCAAATTTGCCCAATGCAATATGTCGTTTGATTTCTTGACTACTGCTTCTGTGGGTGTTGATTGTGGATCCAAGGAAAATGAAATCCTTGACAATTTCAATATTTTCTCCGTTTATCATGATGCTGCTTATGGGTCCTTGTGCATTTATTTCCCCACATCTCTGAAATAAATGGTTTTTGTTACCTATATATGCTGTTGGAGCCCTGGTGGCACAGTCGTTAAGAGCTACAAGCTGCTAACCAAAAGGTCGCAGTTCAAATCTACCAGCCACTCCTTGGGAACCCTATGGGGCGATTCTACTCTGTCCTATAGGGTCTCTATGAGTCAGAATTGACTAGATGGCAACGGGTATGTATGTTTTTGTTAACAGTCATCAAGTCTGTCCCCAATTCATAGGGAACACATTCACTAATGGAACAAAACGTTATGCTATACCTATGATGGCTTGTGGATTAGACTATCGTGATCCACAGAGTTTTCATTGTCTGATTTTCAGAAGTAGATCAACAAGTCTTTCTTCCTAGTTTGTCATATTCTGGAAGCTCCACTGAAACCTATTCAGCATCTTAGCAAGAATCAAGCCTCCGCTAACAGATGGGTAGTACCTGCACATGCAGTACATTGGCCAGTAATCGAACCTGGATCTCCTTCCTAGCAGGTGAGAAGTCTACCACTGAACCTCCACTGCCCCCATTATCCATATATAAAGGCTATCTACAAAAGTTGAATATACAGGAAGTGATACATATATAAATTTATACTTACATAACATTTATAGACCCATGTCGATTTAACATCTGACATTAATTTTGTATCTGGTTAAAACATATGTCTTTCCATTTGATTGTTAATCTACAAATAATTAATGTGTGTCTTTAACATTATCAATCTTTGCCCTACTAATATTTGTTCAAATGTCATATGGGGTCTCTTAGACCCTATAGTCCTAAATTAAGTTGTGAGATTGTAAAGGATCTCCTTCCACCGTTTAAGTGATTTGAATGTAGTTCAGAGGGAAAGACAGTCTCAAAAATTGAATATTCATCTGTTTTCAAACTTCTCACAGTATAGCACAAAGCAAGACTGAATGTGAACTGTTTCTTCTGATATACACCAGAGGTTTGAATTGCAAAACAGCCTTTTAAAAATAGGATGTGTGTATTTGTACAAACAAAAACCTAAGTCAAATTGACAAAGCAGAAAAGCACATGAACTTGCTTAGGTTACTGAGTGATCTATCATGGTAATGATGCTTCTTGTATGAATTCTAAAGATCTCAGTAATGTATGTGTTTTCCAAACATGTGAGTATACCCTCCCACATACACACACAGACACACACATATGGAATATTAGAATAATTAGTGATGAAAAACATATGGTAAAGAACAATCATTGGTCAAGCATTATGGCCTTCAGTTGATGGTTGTGTCCATCCACCCTGAGAAATCGGTGCCTATTGAAAGGAAGAACCTGGGTTTCTGAGTGATGCTTTCAGGCCTACAGTGATCGGCTCCCAGCCAGGTGCAGTTGATATATGATAGGTAACAATGGTGGCAGGAAGATCTGTGACAATGAGATAGAAAGAATTTTATGAGAAAATATAACTCTGCACTGGAAGAATTTAGCTATCTGGGAGAGTAACGTGAATGGGCCTAATAAGGTAAAGGAAAAGGGAGGTTGAGAGGATAAATTAGAAGCCAAGTGCCTGCCGTTTAGCTTCAACACTTTTTCCTATTTATGAAGCTAAGGATATTTTAAGTGAATGAAGAGGAAAATTTAAATTCTGTGGGAGCAAAGTGTGTCAGGTTTTATAAAGCGTATTAAGTCTAAATGTGGTAATGTATGCCTCTCTTCAGAGGGGTCACCTAGAGAACTGACTCCTTTCTGGGACTCAGGCAGAAATAACAGCATGGACTGCATCAAAGTGGGCACTATTGTTCTGAGAATGGATTTATATATTTTTTTCCCATTGGCCTCTTAGTCCCAAACCAGAGTCAGTTCTGCCACCCCATTTGGCATTGAACCAAAGGTCAGTTTAAGACTGACTCCTCTACACAGGAAGCAAATGTAGCTGCAAATTTGTGCTTTTGTGAAGGCTGTGTTGTTGCTATTTTTCAAAACTCTGTGAAATTACCATAAATGAAAGGAAAGCCTTCCCAGGACTCTAGGCTGAAACACCGTCAGCCAACCAGGCGGGACATGCAAAAATTGAGTCAAGTGGCCAGGAGATTTCCTACAGTGACCTCCTCAGACAACTGAGGTATTCTCTTACCAGTTTCATAAACCCTGAGGCTAAAAATCACCTCCAAGTTAGGTTCTGTGGGTAGCACTCATTTAGGTCTCACCCTGTAGGCTGTGGGAGTTCAAATCCTCAAGGTCCCGTCTGAGCTACGCAGATGCTCACCCAGGACAATAAGTATGTGAAGAAGATTAGACCAAGTAGAGATGAATGACATGGAATGGGCCCTAATTAACATGAAGACCCCCACCCCAGATGTCTGGGTGCTCATCCTCACCCAATTTCTGGTCCTCCTACCTGTCCTTGTAGCTTCGATTGCCTCTGAATCACCCCTCCTTGTTGCGGGGTGAGGAAGGCAGAAAAGCTAATCAGGAGGTAGTAGTTGTTAATTGTCGCTGAGTCGGCTCCAACTCATGGCGTCCTTGTGTAAAACAGAATGAAATGTTGCATGGTATTGCACCATCTTTATGACTATTAGTATTTTTGAGTCCATTGTTGTGGTCATTGTACCAATCCACCTTACTGAGAGTTCCCTCTTTTCTCGAAATCTTGGAGAATAGTCTGTGAACCATAGAGATTTCATTGGCTAATTTTCGGAAGTAGATTGCCAGGCTGTTCTTCTAGTCTGTCTTATTCTGGAAGCTCTGCTGAAACCTGTCCCACCGTGCGTGCCCCTGTTGGTATTGGAAATACCGATGGCATAGCTTACAGCATCATAGCAACACGTAAGCCACCGTAGTACAACAAACTGACAGATGGGTGGTGGTAGGTACACAATAACAAGAAAGAAAGAGATGGTGGGCCTGAAACAATGCAATCACCATTAGAGTTGTACAAATGTAGGGGTATTGGGCAAAACAATCAAGGAGAACTTTATGTTCTACTGGATATGTGGCTCAGAGAGAAAAAGAAAAAAAAAAGATTAGTCTAGGATTTTAAGCCTTCATTCCTTGATAAGTAGAGCTCCCCTTAACAGTAGTACACCAGAGGAAGAGTTGATTTAAGATGCTGAGTTCTCTTCCAGATATTCTAAGTCTGAAGTGCTAGTCATTGCAGAATTAATGCTTTGGAAGGATTTTAACATTTCAAGAGAAGTGTGTGAGTAGTACATAGCAATAGATGAGACCACTTAGGGAGATCATGTAAGAAGAGAGCAGTAGGAGTCAAGGCTAGAGTCCTAGTCACTACCAGCTTGTAGGACAGAGGAAGAATAAGGCAATGAGAAAGTAGTGAAATTGGGAAACGGAGCGGCGGTCAGAAATGTAAGAAGACAACCAGGACAGTACAATGTTATAGAAGTTAAGGTAAGAGAGGGGTTGGTCAATAATATCAGATACTTTAAATGATCAAGGAGGGTATGAGCTGAAACACAGGCATTGGATTGGGTGATTAGAACACCATTACCTCCGTTTAGTAAGTCCTTAGTAATTGTACACCTACGTCAGTGACTCATGCCTGAAAGATTATGGAGAAGTAAAGCGATCCAATTGTAATGTACTTATTTATTCATTCAACAAACCCTTATTGAACTTTACTACGTGCCAGGGATTGTGCAGAGTGTTAGCTCTCGGCTGCCAACATGAGTTATAATATTAGCAGTGCCTGCTCCCTGCCTTATAGGTAGGTCTTGGTGTGATTATTAATAACTCCCCATTTTTTCCCTCCAAAGTGTCCTGATTTTCACCATAAATTAGTTATTACTCATAGCCCACTTCTTCAGACTTTCCTTGCCTAGTTCAGTCCTAGATTTCTTTTAGCCTGTGCAAGGTCTTTCTGAAGTCAACTGGAATGGAACCTTTCTGTGTGCCATGAGGGGTGTATCAAATATGTTCTTGTTATCCTTGTCATTATAACACAGGCTGCATGTTCCTGAGCTCACCTGTTCCAGGCCTACTATTCATGTGTTATCTGACAAATATCCATGACAGTCCTTTCATTTGGATGGATCTTGATGACTCAGAGTAAGTCTGTCACTTTTTCACAGGAATAACTTATGGTACAAACTAGCCTATATTCATCCCGTTTATTTTAGAACTGTAGGCATCTTTGCCATATCGTATAGTGTGACGAATACGTGAAGAAGGCAGAACTGACTTGGCAAAACCAAATTTCTCCAGCGTAGACTTGAGGCTCAGTGTTTTGGTTTTCAGCTGTTCAATAGAGTTAAGCGTGTTAGCTAGCTAGAGGCACTTGGAAATTCAGACTGGGCTTATTTCTCAGGTTTATAAATAACTCAAACCTATGTAGGAGTTAATTAATTTGGATCCATTCCACCTTCAGTTTAGCTTCTCGAGGGAATAACTTGACCCTTAATACTCTTTGTTTGTAGTTGTAAAGAGAACTCCCAACAGAATGAATAAAACGTCATTTGGATTGTCTGAGTTTGACTTCTTGTGTACTTCTGTGGAGAAACTCTTAAGATGTCAGACACAACATAAAATGTTAAAATACCACTTCAGTTAAGGACAAACATATGCATTGTACTATTCCTGGCTGGAGTTATTTATGATTCTGATTTTTTTTTTCCCCTCTCTTTTCAATGACTGACGTTCTGAAGAGGGAGTTACCCTGTGACTTGGTAACAGTACGGAGACTGTTAAAGCACACAGAATGTTCCACAAATATTTTAAAACAAGATGATTGCCTTTGGGACAATAGGTTAGTTTCTTCACCTCTTAGGTTCCCCATGATTAAATAAGTTACAGGACTTTTCTCAGTTGTCAGCGTCCCAGAGTGCAGGAACACTGAACAGTAGGATGAAGACAGACCACTTGTCCTGTTGACACATCTTACTTGTAACACCTCTAAAAGGATCTGACAGAGTTGACTGCAGGTAAGGCCTGTGAACTGAGCGTAACAGACAATGAATTGAGTTGTTTGATGTCACAATGCAAATGATGTGTGACTTCATAGAAAGTTCTCATTCCAAATGCCGGGTCCCTTGCATTATCCAAATCTCCCCAGCCACTCAAGTGGATGCCCTCACGGAATATTATGACAGAGTCTAGCTCATTAGCTGGGATGCTAGGTTGTAGTATTTTGTTGACTTCATCTTTTATTTAATTCATATGAATCATTTGTGTCATAAATATGACTAAATTTTATCCCAAGTTACAAAACATAGTGGTTGGGAACCATCACATCTCTCAGCCAAGCAATTTTGCTCTAAGATCTGAGAACCAATTAGCAGATGAAATGAGAAGTCATCACCTCTTTTCAGAGCCATGAAATCTATTGGATTTCGCCACTCCAGGCTTTGATTACCAAGTAATCCCTCCACTTACATAAAATAAATTCAGAATTGGGGCCAGAATGGATAGGAGGCTCTTGCTGTGAGCTATCTTCCACTTTGGTTACAACACTGGCCCTTAGAATTCAGCCCACTCCTTTCTCCCAAACCATCTAAAATAAAGTATGGCAATGATCTGAGGTCTCATGACTGCAGAGAACCACAACTACTATTCAATGAGTGCCTATGCAGATGCACCTTGAAGAAAGGTCTGGTGATGTTGTTCTGACAACTCAGCGATGGAAAACCCTATGGAGCGCAGTTCTACTTTGACACACATGGGGTCACAATGAGTTGGAATCGACTCCACAGCAACTGGTGGCGGTATTTTGTGTCAGTGGTATTACATGTAATCTGAATTTGATCTTGACAACCTCTCAATGAGATAGTTCCTGTCATTTTCCCTATTTTACAGATAAGGAAACTTAGAAGCTTTATAATCATGTCAGCTTAATAACTGTGTGACATTATTCAGGGCCAGAATTCAAACCCATGTTATTAGGCCAAAGTCCATGTCCACTTCATCACATCATCCACCTTCTGATGGAAGAATAAAGGCAGGACAAATTGTCCTAACTGAATGTTAGCTGAAACCTTCACGTTTATAGGTTAATACGTCTTTTACAGCTGATTCCTAGTTTACTAGAATCTTTACTTTCATGCCTGTCAAAACTTTCCTGCCATACATATTAGCCCAGGAGGTGTTACCAATTGCAGAGCCTTTGTTAGACCATGACTGCTACCCACTGACTCCCTGTGCCTTGCAGTCCAAGAAAGTTGACCCTTACCTTGAAGGCTCAACCTCTCAGATTCTGTGGCTGTTCTTTGTCAAGGTCAACCTTCTCAGCCCTAAATGTAGACAGAGTTCTCCTCTTGTATGTCCACACATGATGGTACCTCAAACCATGCTGAGGATCTGTATTTTCTGTAACTGCCCCATGAGATTACCACAATCTTCGTGGCTTAGAGCAACAAACATTTACTCTTGAACAGTTCTGGAGGTCCCATCCAAAACAGTTGTGGGCAGGGCCATACTCTCTCTGAATGCTCTAGAGGAGAATCCATTCCTCCCCTCTTCTCTTTTCTGGTCTCTCCATGCGTTCCTTGGATTGTGGCTGTAGAACTCCAATCTCTCCTGTGTCTTCACATCATGTTGTCTTCTTCTCTGTGTGTCTTCTCTTCAGTCTGTCTCAAATATCTGCTTTCTCTTATAAGGACCATTGTCATTGGATTTGAGACCCATCTAGATAATCCAGGATCATCTCCCCATCCCAACATTCTTAATTGCATCTGAAAAGACCCTTTTTCCAAGTTAAGGTTACAGTCAGTGGTTCCAGCAATTAGAACATGGACCTGTCTTTTGGGGGGCCCCCTTTCTTCCTAGTACAGGGGGCTTGACATCCCCTAAGTGTGCTCTGAACCACAGTGAATAAGGCAATCAAGGTCAAAAAATGAATCACTAGGAATAAAAAGAATCGTGACTGCCCACCTCCAGCTTCTCACTCATCATGTCCCCAGTCTCCAGGCTCTTCTGACACCCCGGGAATCAGTCTCAGGTCAGCCTACGTGAATGCATCCCTACAACAGGGTGGTATAAAGGAGATAACATGAATTTAGGAACCTGACAAAACAGAGTTAGAAGTTACTCCAACTGTCTTGGTAGTGTTGCCTTGGACAAGTTACTTTAACCTTTCTGGTTACTCAGTTTACTCACCTGCAAAATCAAAATGAGATAAGGAATTCCACTCATGGTCAGTGGTTCCTGGTAGAGAGGAAAAAAAAAAAACACAAACCAAAACTCAAGGTTTTAGAGACAGAGAGATACGGCTTTGCTTCCCAGCTCTGCCACTCATTGACCATGGATTTGGTGCAAGACACTGAAACTGTCTAAACCTCGGTTTCCTCCTCCATAGAATAAAAACCCAAATGAAACTCGTTGCCATTGAGTTGATTCCAAATGATATGTTAGGATTTAATGATAAAATGTACAGAAAATAGAGTTGGTGTCAATGCATGTTTACTGAATTTATTGTTATTTTTGTTGTTGTTAGCTACAACTTACAGAGTGCCCAATCTATGCAGACAGTCTTCCGTGCACTATGGAGCAATGCAGAGATTTTCTTGGTCCCTCTGTGGAGAAGGTTGGACTAAGAAGACGAAAGATGGGGTTATTGTGACAAACTAGCAACACCACTCAACTTATAGCCCCAAAGTTAATTCCTTGGGATGCCATTAAGTCATCTTCACTCTTGGGTGAAATTTTACAAATTTGTAGAGTATAGAAAGGAATGAAGAAGCTAGGGTGAATTAAGTTTTAACAAGCAAACATTTTAACTCTGGTGAACATTTTGATATCAAGACCACAGATCAAAGCTAATGTCTTTCCTGTCAAAATTCACAGACTTTAAATATGTCCTGGGGATAAGCTGAGAAACGTAGACAACTAACAAATGAGCCCTTTTTAATTGCATTTCACTTTTCTAGCCGAACGCTCATGGAGTTTTTCTTTCTGTTTTACTGGCAAATTCCAATTAGTGTCATTAGAGTGACAAAACCAGCTTGACTGTTCATAAATATACTTTGTACAGAAATTAAAGTGTTGCTAGAGACATCAAGATATTACAATCCATACCACCAAGGGAGCCTTCCAGGACAATAATCTAGAAGTCCACATTAGCCATGGTACTTCTGTCCTCGATTGCAGTTAAATACAAAACAATAACTAAGTCTTCCAAGATCAGTTCAAAATGCAATAGAACAACCAGTGGTAGAGGAAAAGGCCTTCCCAAAATAAAGCAACCAACTGACCATTTGATATAACCACCGCCACCACCCACTGCCGTCATGTGGATTCCGACACATAGGGACCCCATAGGGCTTTTAAGGCTGTAAATCTCCACAGAAGCAGTCTGCCACATCTTTCTTTCACGGAGCTGCCGGTGGTTTCGAACTACCAACCTTTCAGTTAGCAGTTGATAGCTTTAACCACGGCTCCATCAGGGCTCCTTTTTGATATAACAGTTGCTTTCATATCAGGTATTAGGTAAAAGAAGTAGAGCTTTTGTTTCCTGAATGAACAAAGTGAGATTATGAGCATTCATGCTTGTCCTCATTTAGTCAACAGAATGTAACTAGGAGCTGTGGATGTCTTATGCCAGGTGCCGGCAACACAATGATAAATACTCAGGCCCAACAGGTAAACCTGAAAAGTTACTGTGATCACTTTGGTGCATTTTGGGAAGCGTATGGGCAAAGTGTGGGAGAGTACAAACGAAGGAAAGTGTGCCTGTGCCTTGCAAATTCAGGGAAGGCTTGCCACCCGAAGGGACACTTCAATTGCTTTTGAGGGAATAAATGGGAGCCAATCATAGGAGTTAGAGGCCAAGAGTTTATTAAAGACAGACCACGAAGGTACAAAGGTGTGAAAACTCACAAAATGCCATATAAGAAGTCAAGGTGAAGACAGAAAAGTTTGGCTCTTGAGGTCTGGACCTATCTGGGAGGTGTTCTGACTAATTTCACTGGGACCAGGTGCTAGACAGGATGTTGCTAGCTGTCACTGAGTCGGCCCCTGACTCTCAGTGACCCCATTCACAACTGCAGAGACACACACATATAATCAACAAGAAAGAGTCCTAATAATAATCTTCAACTCCTCTGGAACTCTTTGTTGTTAGCTGCCATCAAGGTGGCCCCCAACTCATGGCAACCCACGCACAATGGGATTTGACCATTGTGATCCATAGGGTTTTCATTGGCTGATCTTTCTGAAGTAGATCTTCTTGCCTTTCTTCCTAGTCCATCCTAGTCTGGAAACTCCATTGAAACCTGTTCAGCATCATAAAAACACACAAGTGTCCACTGATGGATGGGTTGTGGCTGCGCATGAGGTGCATTGGCCAGGAATTGAACTTGGATCTCCTGCATGGAAGGCAAGAATTCTGCTACTGAACCACCAGTGGCCCCACTGATGGATAGGATATAGGCGAAGAAAGAGGGCATGGAGACAGGAGGGCTGTGGCGTTTGAGGCTTGGTCACTGGGTGGGCAGTTTGGGTATGTCCCAGGGTCTGCTTTGGGGAGCAGTGCTCTGCCTCCATACAGCAAGATCTGAGCCACTAGAGCCAGTGCTTTCCTGAAGCTTCCATAGCTCCATCTGGCTGATTAAGGACTAATTCGAATATCAATTAATCACTCCTCATTTAATTTCTTTTAAAACATTTCCATAATGCAGATAATGAGGAAAAACCTTCTCCTTTGAAAAGTCAAGCAAGACACCACTTTAAAGAAATTAGTCTAAAACTGTTGCAAATCGTAAACTAGTAAGTGGGCAGATGTTAGCAGTTTGGTTCAGAAGCTTAAGCTCTCTCTGTCTCAGAAAAGAAACATTGAAGCACTGGTTAACTTTAAAAGCTTTTAAACAGAAAAAGAGGAAATGCCAGTGATTTTTTTGTTTTTTCCAAAACAATCTTTGGCATTTCCTCTCTTTGCCTGGGGACTAGTGAAATTGGTGATGTGTTGACATTTGAAAAATAGCAGTTGCTTAAGGAGCCCTCGTTGTGTAGTGGTTAAACACTCGGCTGCTAACTGTAAGGTCTATGGTTTGAACCCACCAGCCACTCCGCTGGAGAAAGATGTGGCAGTCTGTTTCTGTGAAGATTACAGCCTTGGAAAAACTCTATGGGCCAGTTTTACTCTGTCCTATAGGGTCACTATGAGTCGTAATCAACTGGATGGCAACAGATTTGGTTTTATGGAATCTTAGGGCTGTCAAGGACGCTTTCAAGAAGAGTAAGGCCCAGAGAGGTTATGAGTCTTGCCCAAGGCCATAGGGATAGTTATCGGCAGAGGTAACTGGATCAGAAGCCATGAAGCCTAGGTTTCCATTATCTTTCCTTGGATCAATGCTATCCTCTGGCCTTGGTAACCAGTTGTCATAGAGTCAATTCCGACTCATAGCGACCATATAGGGCAGACTAGAACTGCCCCATAGGGTTTCCAAGGAGTGGCTGGTGGAATCAAACTGCCGACATTTTGGTTAGCAGCTGAGCTCTTAACCACTACACCACCAGGACCCCCTGGCCTTGGTAGTGAATGATAATTGGGTTTGGGTTGGTGGGGAGAAAGCCAGTAGGAGGTGAGGTAAGGAGATGGGTAGGGGAATTCAAACAAACTCTTGGAGGCAGGAAGTCCTCTGACACAATGTGGAGAAAGCAGCCTGCCTGGGGCCAGTGCTTTAAATTAGAGAAATCTGGAAAGCAGTCCCCCCGGAAGGCCCAGGAGGTAGAGACAGACAACTCTTGCTTGGGAAAGAGGAATCCTGGCCTTTTCATTTCCTGCAATTCAAGCAGCTTCCTCCTCTCTAGATGCAAATACAGAGTGAGTTTTCATATGGTAACTGAATTCCCTCTCTGGCTTTTCCTACAGGATTTGTTGGGAAACATAGGTAGTAAAAGAAGGTTGGGTTTTATTCCAAGTCAGTTGGGTTGCCTCTGGAAGATTTTAGAGGAGGAGTGAATGATTTGATTTATCTTTTTTAAAAAAAGATTACTGTGTTGCTGAGTGGTGAATGGATTCTAGGGGGTTACAGAAGCTAAAAAAGAAAATCAGGAGAAATTGCTTTAGGCCAAACGGGGATGGTGGATTAGATCAGGATGGTAATAATAGTGATGGATAGAAGTAGACAGAATCAGGATATAGATTTGGAGGGAGAGTCAGAAAGACCTGAAGAAGAATTAGATATGAGGTAAGCAAAAGAGTGGAATCACTGCTAGATTTTTTACCTGAGTGACTGCAGATGACTAGAGGTGGCAGGGGGAAGCAGAGAAGAGCCAAGAGTTTGAGGTCGCTGTGAGTCAGAATCAACTTAACGGCAACGGGTTTGCGTTTGGTTTGGATATGAGACATACAAGTGGAAATGTCAAGTAGGCAGCTGCATATATGAACATAATTGGAAGTTTGGGTGTCATCCATACATAGATAGTATTTAAAGCTATAGGAACTAATGATGTCATGTAGGCTAAGAAAAAGAGATTGCAAGGAAGATTGAGAAGGAGAGGCCGGTGAGATAGAAATGGAACCAAGAGATTGTGGTGTCCTGGAAACCTAGACAGGGTTCATAAGGTTTTCGCTGGCCAGTCTGGGTAGGAAGGGTGGGAACTGGTCAACTGGGTCTGCTGCACACTGAGGAACTCCAAGATGCAATCTACTTTCCTGGGAAGCTTTCGGTAAGTGCCCAGGGCCTACTGAGATCTCGTAGCTTCTGGGCACATGTCTACTGGAGCACTACTTGTCTGCCATGTTATTTGGAGCTGTATGCCTTTTCCTTAAGCTTGGGTGCTCCTCCAGGGTAGGTACCAGCAATTAAGAAGGTTCCAACCCCCTTACCTCACAATGTGCCCCTCCATGTTACAACATACTCGCTATCCCAAAGTGGAAAACCTGGTGGCATAGTGGTTGAGAGCTACAGCTGCTAACCAAAAGGTCAGCGGTTTGAATCCACCAGGCGCTCCTTGGAAACTCTATGGGGCAGTTCTACTCTGTCCTATAGGGTTACTATGAGTCAGAATCAACTCAATGGCAACAGGTTTGTTTTTTTTTTAATCCCAAAGTAGAAAATCCTCAATGAGATGCATTGACACAGTGGCTCCAACAATGGGTTCCAGCATTACAATGATTATGAGGATAGCGCAGGACTGGGCAGTGTTTCGTTCTGTTGTACATAGGGTCACTATGAGTCGGAACCGACTCTATGGCACCTAACAACAACAATCCCAAAGTAACATTGGAAAGTCCCTGAGAAAACCAAATATTTTCAAGTGTCTGAAATATGTTAACATGAGCAGTCAGCTACGTAAATCATGAAACATAAATCATGGCAGCGTGTGTTCTGTGTTAGTGGAACAGTGTTTCATCAAAATGGAAGAGGAATATAATGAAGAATGAAGAGTGCCATCTTGTGGAGTAACCTATCATTACCACTTAAAAAGCCAGTTGTCATCCAGTGGATTCTGACTAAGGCCACCCCACCAACAGGATTTGAGTATGTTTGCTTTGTAGCCCCAAAACCCAGTGCAGATTAAGTGCTTGAGAATTATCTACTGAATAAATGAATGAGAGAAAGGGATAGTGACTGGGTGGAGACTTGGTCTGGAGAGTTAATCTCTAAATCACCTTGATCAAATGTCTAATGCGCTGTCAGTTTGTCCGTTGTTGAGACAAACTCCTTTCAAATCAGTGTTGTGGACATTCCAAGGCATTATTATGTCCCTGCCATAGAGGAAAATGAAGAATAAAATATTAGTCTGAAGAAATCAAGGACTGCCAACTGTTTCTTGTCCTATTCTTGTCAGTGGTAGATGAGTAGACTGTCTGATGTTATTATTTTCTTCTGTTAAGTACCAACGTCCTGCAAATTCATAAAGCTTTCAAAGAGCATGATGAATATAGGTAGCTTCAGAGCTGATAGGTGTTATCCATAGTCTATTAGGTTAAAGTAAATGAAATTGCTGACATTCCAGTATCTTGACCTATGAAAATGTTAACTTCATATGGTTCGGCCTAAGATCTCAAATCAGTTCATTTAAAAAATGTATTGAGTACATAATGATGTCTGGACACTGTGCTAGGCTCTGGAGGATACAGAGATGAATAAGGTATAGACTCTGGCTTTGAGGATCTCATCATTCAGGGAGGAGGAGGACACTTAGATAACCATCCTCATGTTCCAGGTAATTCTGTTAAATGCCAATAGCTTTGGGTTAAGCCAAATTCTTTGGCAGTGCTATGGATGTCCTAGGAAGTGCAGTGGTTTGGCATTGTGGTTAAGAGAATGGATTCTGGCACCAGACTGTCTGAGTTTGAATCCTACTTATCAGCTGGGTGACTTTGGTCAAGGTGCTAAGCTTCACTTTGCCTCAATTTCCTCATCTATAAATGAGGATAATGTAGTGCCTCCCTTGTATGGTCGATGTGAGAATTAAATGATTTAATATGTACAAAGTGCACTTAAAGCACACTGTAAGTGCCGTATGTAAGTTTCAGCTTCCTTCACCTATTTTTTGTCATCATCATCACCACCATCTTTATTACTGTCAAGGAAGCATTTGAGTTGTGGTTTGGACGATGAGTTGAATTTCACCATTCATTCTTTCATTAACTTTTTTAAAAATTTTGATAGTATTTTATTAAGATAATGTACATCTAAGTTCATAAGTAAAGTGATCTGTAATTGCTATGTACTTGTTTGGTATAGAGCATATACCAGCTGTGTTACATGAGTTGGTTAGCTTTCTTACTCTTTCTTGATTCTGATGGAAGTTTGGGTGTCATCAACACATAGATAGTTTTTAAAGCTATAGGAATGAATGAGGTCGTGTAGGCTGAGAAGAAAAAGAGACTGCAAAGATTGAGAAGGAGAGGCCAGTGAGATAGAAATGGAACCAGGAGATCGTGGTGTCCTGGAAACCTAGATAGTGTTCTGCTGCTATTCATAAGGTTTTCACTGGCTAGTCTGGGTAGGAAGAGTGAGAATTGGAAAATGTGTCTGTAAGTCCAAGCTTAATGGTCCTTGGACATTTTTTGCTAGTAGGTATGACTGAGGGTTTTAGTAAGGTCAGTGGTTATTGGTTTATTCAGGTGTCTTTCTTTTTTAAATTTTATTGTGGTAAAATTCACATAACATAAAATTCACCATTGTACCCATTTTGAAATATATGATTCAATCGTATTTAGTATGTTCACAATCTTGTGCAACCATTCCCACTGTCTAGTTCCGGAACATTCCATCATCACAAAAGGAAGTCCTATGCCCTTTAAGCAACCACTCTCTATGCCCCAGCCCCTGGCAACCAATAATCTCTTTTCTGTCTCTATGGATTTGCCTATCATGGATGTTTTATAGAAATGTATTTATACAATATGAGGCTCATTCATTTTTATTTAGCAAGAATTTATTTACTGAGTTCCTACTTTTCTCTGATCCTTCAAGGATAGGATGGGGCACACTTACCTTAACATCTGGGCCTTAAAAAGGAGCAAAGGCATGGGAGAAATGAGAGGGCAGAGGACAGTACTACTGATGATACTAGAATGTATGGTGCATGGGGCCCTGGTGTGGAAGATTAAGCCAAGGCCTGGATTATGTGAGTCTATTCAGGTGCATACTTAGGACGTTAAAACCCATTTCTGGTCAACTGGAATAGCTGGAAAGAAGCTACATAAAATAAGGGCAAGGATGTGCCCCATTGCTGCCATGTAATATCTTAAACTTACCTTGTGGACACTTGCTCAATGCTGAACGCTCTGTGTTCTTACACTATGACATTGCCCCTCTAAGAAATTTCGAGTAAATTGCTTAATCACAAATTTAATTATTTGTGCCATAGGGAAAGAATTGACAGCTACAGAGTAAGACTGTAAAAGTTAACTGCTTTAGAATAAGGACAACCACCTTGGACTTTGACTTTGACTTTAGTGACCTAAGCACCTAACAATGTAATTGTAGCATGACATTATACAAAAAGTGGATACCGTTCGTCATTTGCGTCGTGGGTTGCAAGTTCAGTATTTCGAAGTTCTTAGGCCGGTGGAAGGAAGACTTAAGAAGAATTGACGCATGCAAATGATGTTGTTCGTGAGAATATTGAATATACCATGGACGGCCAGAATTATCAACAAATCAGTCTTAGAAAAATTATAAGTGGAATGCCTCTTAGAAGCAAGGGAGGCAAGCTCACACATGATCAAGTCTACCCTTGCTCCTGCATCCTCTAGCTGACCAGTGAGGTCAGGATTTCTCTGGAAGGCTTGTATTTGCCCCCCATGAAAGGGGCGGCACTGGGCATTAGGACCTATTCCCAGGCCCACTGCAGACTGTGGGGAGCATGGCCAATGGGTGAACTAACTGGTTTCATGGCCCTATTTGAGTTAACTTGTCTCCTGGAATCCTGTTCCCTCTTTTAATTTTATGTGGCAAGTTTCATTTGCTTCCACTGAGTCCCAAACAATCACCTTTATCATTTTTCAATAAGGCTATTTTTTTACCAAGTGTAGACCTGTCATCATCTTGAACTTAAAATGACACAGCAGTCAGTCCAGCCAATGGTGCAGAAATACTCTCTGTCCTGCTATGATTTTAGCCCCCTATATAGACGTTTGAAGCCCTGGTAGTGCAGTGGTTAAGGGCTCTGCTGCTACCCAGAAGGAAGGTATTTCAAATCCACCAGCTGCTCCGCGGGAGAAAGATTTGGCAGTCTGCTTCCATAAAGATTTACAGCCTTGGAAACCTTATGGGGCAGTTCTACTCTATCCTATAGGGTTGCTATGAGTAAGAATCAACTCGATGGCAATGGGTTTTTTATATGTACGTTTAAGGGACCTCATCACCAAGAAAGCAGCGCCGGGAGGAGAGCACGTCTTTTGGACCTGAGCTCCTCGACCAGGGAAGATTGATGATAAAGACCTTCCTCCAGAGCCAACAGAGAGAGAAAGCCTTCCCCTGGAGCTGATGCCCTGAATTTGGACTTGTAGCCTACTAGACTGTGAGAGAATAAATTTCTCTTTGTTAAAGCCATCCACTTGTGGTATTTCTGTTATAGGAGTAAGAGGTGACTAAGACAGAGGTAAAAGGAAAAGTGGCCTGGGTAAATTCATTGTGATCTACTTATGGTAGAGTTGGAGTTTCTGTTTCACAACCTAGCTATAAGAACATACTTTTGAATACAAAGTGAGACGCCACCACTGTCCATCTTTGCAACTCACTAACAAAACTAGTCAGTTTTTCCCAATACCAGTGTTGAAAATGATTGAAAACAGACAGCCTAGAATTAAAGGACTGACATACAAAATAAATAAGGAAGATAAGCTGCATCGAAGTTCTAACTGGGTAAAATATTTGCTGTTTCTTTGGGTGCCATAATTTGAGAGCACAAATCAAACCTTGAGGGTGACATTTGAGGTATGGAAGCTCCCGTTTTCTCCCCCCATCCCCCCAATACAGTTATTCCTGTAATAGCCCCTCTTGTTATGTACAGGCAAAAAGGAAGTTCATCTTAGAAAGATGGCACCAGATTTAGAAGTAAGAACAATAATAGAGATGATAATATTAGCAGCGGCAATTACTGGAACACGTAGTCTGTTTAGACACTTAAAATGTGCTACCAATTTTAATTCTTGATAAAACCCTAGGATATAAGTATGTTTATTATCCTCATTGTAGTCTTTAAGAATTTCATTTTAATGAAAAAATTGGGGTGCTAAGATGGTGGAGTAGTCAGACGCTTCCAGTGGACCCTCTTACAACAAAGACCCGAAAAAAACAAGTGACTCGATTATATATGACAATTTAGGAGCCTTGAACATCAAAGGCAAAGTTGAGGAACCGGATTGAGTGGCAGGGGGAGGGAGACACGGTTCGGAAGCATCAAGGAGTTGCCAGTCCTGACCCAGCGAGAGCCTGAGCCCTTCAAGCCTGATCAGCTCAGGAGTGAGCAGTGAGGTAGGCAAGCAGCGATGCTCAGGGAGGTGTATTCCACACCAGGAGAGACCCAGAGGCAGAGAGTCTACTTGGCCATCCAGAACCAATGAGAAGCAGTCCTTGACCGGCGAAAGATAAGTAATTGCATCCTGCCTACCGCGTGGATCAAAAACACTCCCTTAGGGAAAAATCTCTCTCCCATTTACCTCTCCGCTCCCTGCTCTGCACTGGGTCCTGGACCAGCTTCAGCAATTGCCGAGTCCCCTGGGCTGGAAGTAGGATGCGTCACACACCTTGAGCCATTCTCCCGGCCTTGGAGAGTGAACAAATTAACAAACAGGGAGAAAAAAACTGCCGGCTCCCCTAAGCCAGGAACCCAGGTTAGGCACAGCTCCTTTTCCCTAGGCACAGGCATGAGAGATCCACGGACACTGAGTGCCTTTCCCCCTGCAGTGACTTGTGTGGTCCCATTTCAACAGTGTAGGCCCTCATTACCACAGTACAACAGGATCTAAACCTGAAGTCTAACTTGAACTGTTTCAGCTGTGAAGTGGCAGGTCCGTGACATTTGACACTGCTCTGCCCATTAAGCAGGGTCTTCGCTTACCCACATCAGGGGCCTGAGGACTGGTGGCTCCACGCATGCCACCTAGCCACCTGCGATAGAGGCCTAAGAATAAAAGCATTGGGTGCTCATAGTCTGGCTGCAAAACCCACCCACCTACGCCCTCTAGGGAACAGGGACAAGCCTTCCTCCTGGACACTGGGTGGCGGCCATCAGCCCCCCGCCATGCTCAGAGTGTGTCCCCCTGCTGCAGCCAGATGCGCCTACACCAATCACCCATGCTTGTCTAGGACTGTAGGTGAGAGCCTGCACCACATACTTGGTGGCTATCTACCTGGGCACCTGAGCTGAATCCATACAGGAGGAGTGGGCGGACTCCTGAGCTCACATACCTAGTAACAGATCTAACCACCTGGTGACAGGACATTAGCATTTCAAAGGTGCCAATAATCAAACTAGCTCACAGAAGCAGCCTATTTGGGCATATCAAAACAAAAGGAGAAGCTAGGACACACTAAGCAAACATAAAATAAATTAATATAATAACTTATTGATGGCTCGGAAACAACAGTCAATATCAAATTACATAAAGAGGCAATCCATGATGGCTTCAGCAAGCTCCCAAAATAAAGAATCTAGAAATTTTCCAGCAGAGGAATATTTCTTGGAATTACCAGAGGCATAATACAAAAGATTGATATACAGAACTCTTCAAGAGATTAGGAAGGAAATTATGCAAAATGCAGAATAATCAATAGAGGAAGTTAAAAAGATTAGAGAAGAGCATAATGACAAATTTAACAGGCTGCAAGAATCCACAGACAGACAGCAGTCAGAAATCCAGAAGATTAACAATGAAATGTCAGAAGTAGACAACTCGATAGAAACTCATAGGAGCAGACTTGAGGCAATGGAAGTCAGAATTAGTGAGATTGAAGATAAAGCACTTGACACCAACTTATCTGAGGAAAAATCATATAAAAGGATTTTTTTAAAAATGAAGAAACCCTAAGAATTATGTGGGACTCTATCAAGAGGAATAACCTATGAGTGATTGGAGTACCAGAACAGGGGGGGATAACAGAAAATACAGAATGACTTGCTGAAGATTTCTTGGCAGAAAACTTCCCTGATATCATGAACAATGACAAGATATCTATCCAAGTGTAAGTAACAATGCACAAGCACCAGAAGAGAGACTAGATAAATGTGAGCTCCTAAAAATCAAACACTTATGCTTATCAAAAGACTTCACCAAAGGAGTCAAAGGACAACCTACAGACTGGGAAAAAATTCTTGGCTATGACAAATCCTATCAGCATCTAATCTCTAAAATCTACAAGATACTGCAAAACCTCAACAACGAAAAGACAAATAACCCAGTTAGAAAATGGGCAAAGGATATGAACAGGCACTTCGCCAAAGAACATATTCAGGGGGCTAACAGACACATGAAGAAATGCTCACGATCATTAGCCATTAGAGAAATGCAGATCAAAACTACAATGCAATATAATCTCACCCTAACAAGGCATTAATCCAAAAAACACAAAATAAGAAATGCTGGAGAGGTTGTGGAGAGGCTAGAACACTTATACACTGTTGGTGGGAATGTAAAATGGCACAACCACTTTGGAAATAGATTTGGTGCTTCCTTAAAAAGCTAGAACTAGAAATACCATATGATCCAGCTATCCCGCTCCTTGGAATATATCCTAGAGAAATAAGAGCCATCACACGAATAGGTATATGCACACCCATGTTCATTGCAGCACTGTTCACAATAACAAAATGATGGAAATAACCTAGGTGCCCATCAACGGAAGAATGGATAAACAAATTATGGTATATCCACACAATGGAATACTGACGCAGCGATAAAGAACAACGATGAAGCTGTGAAACATCTTATAACATGGAGGAATCTGGAGGTCATTATGCTGAGTGAATTTAGTCAGTCACAGAAGGACAAATGTTGTATAAGACCACTATCATAAGAACTCAAGAAAAGGTTTAAACGCAGAAGACAACATTCTTTGATGTTCACGAGGGTGGGGAGGGAGGGTGAGGGTTATTCACTAACTAGATAGTAGGTAAGAATTATCTTAGGTAAAGGGAAGGACAGCACATACTACAGGGGAAGTCATCACAAATGGACTAAACCAAAGCTAAGAAATTTCCTGAATACACTGAAACACTTTGAGGGACAGAGTAGCAGGGGTAGCGGTCTGGGGACCATGCTTTCAGAGCACATCTAGGTCAACTGGTATAACAAAGTTTTTAAAGAAAATGTTCTGCATTCTACCTTGGTGAGTGGCGTCTGGGGTCTGAAAAGCTTGCAAGCATCCATCTAAGATGCATCAATTGGTCCCAACTACCTGGAGTAAAGCAGAATAAAGAACACCAAAGACACAAGGAAAGTATTAGCCCAAGAGACAGAAGGGGCCACATAAACCAGAGACTTCATCAGCCTGAGACCAGAAGAACTAGATGGTGCCCGGCTACCACCAATGACTGCCCTGACAGGGAACACGACAGAGAGTCCCTGATGGAGCAGGAGAAAGGTGGGGTGCAGAACTCAAATTCTAATAAGAAGATCAGACTTAATGGTCTGACTGAGACTGGAGGAACCCTGGAAAGCATGGCCCCTGTGACTGTCTATCACCCCAGAACTAAAACAATTTCTGAGGCCAACTCTTCAGACAGGGATTGGACTGGACTGTGGGACATAAAGTAATACTCGTGAGGAATGTGCTTCTTAGCTCAAGTAAATACATGAGACTAAATGGGCAGCTTCTGTCCGGAGGTGAGATGAGAAGGCAGAGAGGGTCAGGAGCTGGTTGAATGGACATGGGGAACCAGGGGTGGAAAGGAGGAGTGTGCTGTCACAGTATGGGGAGAGCAATTCAGGTCACATAACAATGTATGTATAGATTTTTGTATGGGAGACTAACTTGAAATGTAAATTTCATTTAAACTACAAAAATAAACAAAAAAATTTTTTTTTAAATTGTGTATGCTCTCTGAAAGACAGAGAACAAAATCTAACAAATCAACAGGTAAAATGAAGGCATTCTCTACTTTTCACTTTAAATCTGTTATCACAGCTGCCACAGAAATTTGTAACCCAACCTTGATGTTCTAAATCCTTTCTGAGTTTGCTCCCTCACTTTCTGAGGGAAAAGCTAGTTTCTCTCCCTGCGTCAGTAAGCATTCCTTCTCAACGTCTCCTCCATGTTGTAAGTAATAGAAGGACCGCCAGAGAGTCTTCTCATGTGTATCACTAATTACTGCCAGAATGCCCTGTACTTTTATCTGGAGGGTCAGCCCAGAGGAAAAAAGAGGACAGTCACCCTAGATGATGTCAGACTTCCATGCTACCCCTCCAGGGCTGAGGAAAGTCGTGATCTGAAAGTACTGAGAGCCAGGTCCTCAACCTCAGAAGTTTTGCTGTTCCCTTCCAGAGATTTCTAAGCTCTGAGCAGGTAGTCCCACGAGAGGAAACTGCCAATGTGAACACTCAATAGGCAAGCCAGGTTTTGCCAGGCTGAGCAGAGGACTTCCAGCTGTGCTGATGCAATTACTTTCAGCTGTGTTGATGGACTCCCTGCCAGGCTCTGGAATCCTTCTCAAGGCTCTAATCTTCCAAACTCCCCACTTGTAAATTTTTATTCCCTTTTCACAGAGTAGCCTTACTGGTGCTCAGAATGGCTGAATGACTTTGCCCAAGCCACACAGCTGGTAAATGACTGGGCTAGGGTTGAAAGCCATGTCTATTTGACTAGACCCCTCTGCTTGCAGCCACCATCCACTAAGCTTGAAACGTCCAGGGGGATCCCAGAGAGTTGCTTTCTTGGAGAATTCTTGACACTGTCCCCCAGAATTTCAGTTGAGGTCTTGAATCTCTGCTGTTTCTGGGATGGTTCAGAAGGAATTTGCAGGGCATCCGAATTATCATGCATCACATCTGTTATTAATGATGGTGCCAAAGAAAAACTCAAGGATTCCTTAAGGCCATGCTACTCAAAGTATGGTCCAGGGGCCATCAACATGAAATACGAGATCTCAGGCTCTCCAAACCTCATGAGTGCTAAGTGTTAGTTTAATAAGATCCCCATGTGTCTTGTACACACATTTCGGTTTGCAAGACATTAAAGAATGCCAGAGAACAGAGTTCTCTGTACTCTTCTCAAAATGGCCCTATGTGGAGCTTAGATTTTGGATAAAAGGCATGGAAAATATGGGTGAGATTTCTGATCTCATTTTAAGAGAAAAGATCAGCTGCCGCCACCTTGCTGAGGCAATGGGAGATGGTGGGAAGATTATAATAGGTACAACCTCCCTCATTCACCTTGCTCTTTTTGCAGGCATGTGTTGTCATTAGCATTAATTGGATTTACAGTATTCACACACCTGGTCGGGAAAACAGACACCTTAATTCCTTGTAATGTAAGGAAACATCAGCCATCTCTGCTATGCTTTTGTAGATGTTATAAACCATGCGCAATGTCAAACAGATACTTGAACTCTGTAAATGTGGGCTGCATTACTTGGCTTCTCATGGCCTGCTGAGTAGCAGCAGCAAAGAATTCACATCCACAGGGCGTTGGACCAGCTACACTGAAAGTGTTCCTCCTGCTCTCTGAGGCGTTTTGTCATCAGTGTGCAGTGTCACCACTCTGCAGTTGTGTAACTTCTGGAACTTTTTAGCTCTGAGATATTAAAGTCGTTGTTCTCTAAGATTTTACATGACCAAGAACATATCCCAGACTCGCTCCTGCATTTATCCAGCAAGCGTTTACTGATCACCTACTATGTGATGGTAGAATTCCTGTGTTCCATGCACAAGACTTGGGTTGATTCCAAGCCAGTTACCTCATGTGCAGCCACTACCTGTCTGCCAATGGAGACGTGAGTTGCTATGATGCTAAAAATGTTTCATTAGATCTTCCAGACTAATATAGAGTAGGAAGAAAGGCCTGGCAACCTACTTCCAATGTAGTAAATGGTTGGACATTTTCACTTCATTTTAAAGATCAGCTCAAGATCAATTCAGTCATTCAAGAGATCAATCTGAAATTCTATTGGGCCGAGTCAAGTATTTTATAAGGAAGCAAATCTCTGGGATGCTACTGGGCATTTCACACTGGGTGGATACTGGCTATAAGCAGGGGCTCTAGTCACAAAGACATGGATTTGCTTCCTGGTCCAACCATTTACTTTTCACTTTGCAGATCTCTGTTTCACATTTTCACTTTTAAAAATGTGAGTATTGATGACAAATGCTAGTATACAGAGGCAGAGGGTGTGATGAGGGTCCATGAGGAGGAACTAAACCAGTTGTGTGGATGTCAGGCTAGGGTTAGGGAAGGCTTTGTTGGAGAAATGACATTCAAACCGAGGTCCTGAAGGTAAATGGGTATGAACTAGGTGAAGTGGGTGGGAGTAGACTGGGACTCAGGATTTCATTCCTGGCAGAGGAAACAGGGCATGCTGAGTCTCTGGTAGAGAAGAGCATGGAACATTCAAGAACCTCAAACAGGTCCAGTGAGCCTGGAAAGTAGAAGTTGAGTACTACTTGGTCCAGGCCTAACAGCTGAGAGGGGTACAGCAGGGATGCGAACCCAGGCCCATCTGACTGCTGAGGCAGCTCTCGTCACCATGATAATTTCATGTCCCGTGCTCATTTTTTTGTGACTATAGTTTTTTGAAATCTCCTCCAGGCCTTGAAGTTTGGTCTATCACTAATTTAAAGTGTGCACATTAATTTGTTTGGAAACATGTCGTGAGTGCTTTCTGCTGTGTGACAAATGGGCATTGTGACAGGGTGGCTGTCATGGTTCCAGCGAGACCAGAGAGTCTAGCTTGCCATGTCAACTAAGCAAGTGGAGTGTAGAATAGTGGAGAGGGTCACAGAATCATCCCTGGAGAAAGGCAGCATGTCTAGGTCCTATAAGGCGAGTCATGCTTCACAGGTCTTACATTTTTCAAAAAGGTAACTAAGCAAGTGATAAAGGAGAGTCAGTGTGTAAGGCATTTTTTAATTTACAAAGCACTTTTTCATAGCTAATTTCTTTCTCACTGGACTTTTGTGAATATTAAATGGGATGATATATTATTACCCATTTTATAGATAAGGAAAGATGTTCATCAAGGTCACAAGATTTCTCCAAGTTACTTATACTAAGCTAGTCATAGGGAGGATAGTGGAAGCAAGATCCTTCCACCCCCTGATTTCTTAATCAATTTGTTTGCCCTTCAGAAGTTTTGTTATAGTTAATCAGCTCTGACTCATGATGGCCTTATGTATAACAGAATGAATTGTTGTCCGGTCCTGTGCCATCTTCATGATCATTGGTATGTTTGAGTCCAGTATTGTGGCTATTGTGTCAATCCATCTCATTAAGGGTTTCCTTCGTTTTTGCTGACCCTCCACTTCACCAAACATGATGTCCTTTTCTAGTAATTGGTCTTTCCCAATATTGTGTCTAGAGTGAGCTGAAGTTATACCATCCTCACTTCCAAGAAGCATTCTGGTTGTATTTCTTCTAAGACTCATTTGTTCATTCTTCTGGCAGTCCATGAGTATATTCAATATTTTTCACCAACACTACAGTTCAAATGCATCAGTTCTTCTTTTGTCTTCTTTTTTCATTGTCAAGTTTTCACATGCACAAGAAGTGATTTAAAAGACCACAGCTTGGGTCTCGTGCACCTCAGTATGAGAGTGACATGTTTGCTTTTTAAAACTTTGAAGAGTTCTTTTGCATCAGATTTGCTCAATGCAATATGTTGCTTGCTTTCTTGAGTGCGTTTTTCACGGACGTTGATTCTTGATCCAAGTAGAATGAAATCGTCGAGAACTTCAATTTCTTCTTCATTTATGTTTAGTATGTGTTTATCGTGTTGAATAGACCCTTGTCATTATTGTTGAGGAACTGATTGAAAAAGATAGTGGTAGGCATCGCTCAGATAGCCCTAGATTTCTTTCCTACATCTGGATAGCCTTTCAAATCTCCAAGAAGAAGGATTTATGTGCATTGTCTAATTTGATCCCTACGAAAAGAAAGTCTTAAGAGAGAGGTATACTTAACAGCCTTGTTTTACAGAACAGACTATTGAAGCTCTGAGAAACAGGTTGGCAAAATTTTCTATAGAGTCAGACAGTAAATATTTTAGGCTTTGCAGTTCTCTGTTGCAACTACTCAACTTTGCGGCTATAGTGTGAAGCCAGTCATAGTCAATACAGAAACAAATGGATACGGCTGTGTTCCAATAAAACTTTATTTATGTATCCTGAAATTTGAATGTCATATGATTTTCATGCGTCATTCGATATTATTCTTTTTTTTCAAATTTTTTATTGTACTCTAGATGAAGGTTTACAGAACAAATAGTTTCTCATTAAATAGTCAGTTTTATGACATTGGTTAACAACCCCACCACGTGTCAATACTCTCCCTTCTTGACCTTGGAGGACCTTTTTTGGGTGAAAATATACATAGCCAAAGTTACACCATTTCGAAAGTTTCTACATGTAGAATTCAGTGACATCGATTACATTCTTCCAGTTGTGCTGCTATTCTCACTATCCTTTTCCAAATTATTCCATC
>NW_004444015.1:9363495-9410878 GCF_000243295.1 Trichechus manatus latirostris
ATCTTTCATGATATTGGGGAAGTTTTCTGTCAGCAATTCTTCAGTGATCCTCTCCGTGTCTTCTGTTTTCTCCCTCTGTTCTGGAACTCCGATCACTCGCACATTTTTGCTTTTGATTGTATCCCACATAATTCTCAGGGTCTCTTCATTTTTCTTTGTTCTTTTTTCTAATTTTTCCTCAAACAGAGTTGTATCCATATGTTTGTCTTCAATTCTGCTTATCCTGTCTTCTACTGTTTCAAATCTGCTCCTCAGCCCTCCTATGACACTGTCCATTTCTGAAATCTTGTTATCTTTTAGATTCCTAATTATTGTTTTTGTATAATTTCTAGCTGTGAATTTATTTTGGCATTTTGTGCCTGCATTATTTTCCTGAATTCTTCACATCTTTTTGTCTGTATTTTCCATTAATTTTTCTGCCTTTTCCATGAATTTGTCTATTTTTTTCCTCATTTTTGTCTGCTTTTTGCTTCAACTCTTACATAATTCTGAGTATTAGAGATTTGAATTCTCTATCAGGTAGTTCTAGTGCCTTTTCTTCTACTGGAAAGTCATCTGGTGTTTTATTTTGGATACCTACTGGAACCATCCTGTCCTGTTTTTGTAAATGTTTTGGTATTGTCTGCTGTCTTCGGGGCATCCAGTAGTTATTTTTCTTGTTTATTGATTGTAGATTTGTTTGTTTCATCTTTTTTTTTTTAATTTGGCTATGTCTGAGCAGGTGGGCTGTGTGTTCTTTGTTGTTTGCTTGTCTGTGGGCACAATACTTTTCGCCTCCTTCTCCAATTGGCAGGGTCAGTCACTTAGATATGGTACAGCAGGGCAGGTCTACCTGAAGAGGATTTGCTGGGATGGGTTGTTTGTGGCACTTACTACAGCCATGAGGGTGGGTCAGTAATCAGTGCAGGGCAAGTTCCGGTAGGCCGTCCCTTTGCTGCTTGGTGGTGTGATGTTAAGCACACAGTGCAGGTAGGCAGGATAGACGGGGGAGATTGTGATGTGTGGAGCTAAGATGGGTATGGGAGAGAGGAGAGGGGAATAGGAGCCAAAAACATACAAACAAAAAAGTGCTAGGGGAGCTTGCCGTTGGAGTGGAGAGATGAGAGACTATGAAATGGAGAAAAATAAAAAGGGGAAGAAGGAGAAGAAAAAAAAGAAATGAATGAATAAATAAAAATTAGAAAGAAAAAAGAACAGCAAAGCTCCCAGGGATCCCACCAGTGCAGCTATGATTCAGGGGAAGTTGTTCCCAGGTGCTCAAGTACAGCCTGGCTAGGAGGAGTAGGGGTATTCAGTGCCAAGTATCCAGGGGACAGGAAGAGAAGGACGGTATAGAGAGACGAGAAACTGAGTAATGAAGAAAGACCAAAAGGGGAGAAGAAAACAAAACAAATTTTAAAAAAAGAACAAGAAAATTCCCCAAAAAAAACAGGAGAAAAAAAAAAAAACACAAGAAAAGAAATGTCCTCAGGGATCCCTCTGTGTGTCTGCGCTAGCTGAGGGAATAGGTCCCAAGCTGCGCAGCACCGCCTGGCCAGAACGGGCTCCCAACTCGAGAAAAGAAAAAGAAAACAGAGAAATAATTGAAAACGAACAAACAAACAAAAAGTCCCGGGATGCCACCAGCATGGCAGCACGGACCGGGAAGCAGTTCCACACTCGAACGGAGCTCCGCCCCTCAGGAAGAAGCAAAGATGGCACTCGGAGCCAGGTATTTGAGCAAAAGGAGCGGGAGGTGGTGAGAGGTAAGGAAGAAATCAAAAGAAGTGGAAAAAAGCAACAAATGGCACTCAGGGAGTTGGCCAGTGCGGGCAGGTGGAATCCAAGCAGCCGGTGCTTCCCAGGCATGAGACTGTGGCCTCGGGAAGCAGAGGAGGCTGAGTAGGGGTGAAGAATGGTGGGGGGTGGGAAAGTGTATATCACCAGTTACCGGTTGTTCTGTCTCCTGCTAGAAGCTCCATGAAGCTGCTTTCTTGTACCCCCTATTTGCTGATCTCTGATAGGAGTCCAAGATGGCGGATCTGTGCTGCATTAGCTGATAGGGGACCTCTCCGTGTATGTCTCCTCGCTCTCTGTTCTGTGTCAGTTTCTTATTCCATTTGGTGCTTGGCTGAGTTCTTTATCTCTTCATTTGATGTTTAGAGTTTCAGGATTGCTGTTTTCTCTGTTTGGCTTAGTTTTTCAGATCTTTGCTGTGGAGGGACGGCGTGGTGCTTCTGCCTAGAGTGCCATGTTGCCGGAAGTCCTCTCGATATTATTCTTGGTTTGATTTTCTCAACTATTTAAAAATGTAGGAAACATTCTTAACTCATGGTTGTAGGAAAATAGGCGCTGAGCAGGATTTGACCTTTGGGCCCTAGTTTGCCAAACCTATGTTGAGATGACACACCTAGTAACTATTACACATCAGCTGGGGTTAGAGGCTTACCTTACATCCAAATTTTATTTCATGGGTAAGAGAAGAGTTTGATTTTATTCAGCTAGAATAGCAGAAGGGGCAGTAGTGTTTCAGTGGTAGAATTCTCACATTTCATGACAGAGTCACAGATTCAATTCTCATCCAGTGCACCTCATGCACAGCCACCTCTCGTCTATCAGTGGAGGCTTGCCTGTTGCTATGATGCTGAACAGGTTTCAGTGGAGCCTCCAGACTAAGATATAGACTAGGAAGAAAGGCCTGGTGACCTTTGTCTGAAAATCAGCCAATGAAAACCTCATGAATCACAACGGTCCAATATGCAACCAATCATGGGGATGACGCAGGACTGGGCAGTATTTTGTTCCATCGTACAAGGCGTTGCCATGAGTCAGGTGCGACTTGTCAGTAGCCAACAAGAACAGGAGTATCAGAGGGTTAGTTACATATGCTTTCTTCTGTTAAAGCTGCCAGGAGTCCATTGGCCCAGATCCAGAACCATATGCTGCCTCATTATAGTTTGTTCCTGAGCTGCAGAACTGTTCTCATGGGGCCCTGGATCTGAGGCCCCTTGGGCAAAGGCAGGGGCTTCTCAGTTCAGGGTGCTCATGCAGGGGCCAAAGAGGCTGGTTTGGAAGGGTTGGATTTGTAGAACTGACAGTGTCTTCCTTCTTACTGTGCCTCAGGCACAGGGTAGAAGATAAGGTGTCTGCTTGACAACCACTTGCTTCTTTCTAAAGAGCAGCCAGCCGACAGTTTGAGTACTTGTTATACTCCTGCTGCCTTTATCCAGCCATTTGCCAGGCTCTGTTTTCTCTCTGCCCAATAAATAAGTGGAGGAGTGACAGTCCTGTCCTGTTGCTCAGGATATATTCTTAGTGCTGGTTGTAGCACATGACTGTAACTTCCCATGTGGAAAAAGAATTGAAGGCCTTGTTTCACAGCTGGTGAATGGAAGGTGGGACGGGGTGGTTCACAAAGGGCCGAATGCCAGATCTTTAATGTCCACTGAAGGAGCCCCTCATGTTCAGGTTCATGATTTAGGATGGAGGATAATACTACGAATGAGGATGCTAATTAGCTGTTACCAGAACACTCCATAGAAAAACAAATGTTGACTTTAAGGTCTTAGCATGCAGTTATCTTACTTGCTGGACAAGAGACAAAGTGTCTTTACAAATACAATGGCCTTGCTTCTGTGCACAGGCAAATGTGTTGGATGTGACATGCATGGACTGCAAATACTTGTGGAGTAAACCATGTATCTGTCACCAAATCAGCAAGGATACTGGTGGTTTCCCAACAGGAATTGTAGGTATTATATATCCACTCAAGTAGGGGAAAGCCCTCCATATATAGAATACACACACACACACACAAATATATATGTATAAATAAAGCGTATATATATATGCACATATTTTTTTCACCAGCTTGCTGTGAGCTAAGCAGGGGACTCCACTGTGTCTACTTATAGTCAGCTATACTGAAGAACAGAGCCCCTGGATGGTGCAAATGGTTAAGTGCTTGACTACTAACCAAAAGGTTGGCAGTTCGAACCTACCCAGTGGCACCTTGGAAGAAAGACCTGTTGATCTGCTTTCAAAAGGTCACAAAGCCAGAAAAACCCTATGGAGCATTCTATTCTGCAACACAAGGGGTTGTCATGAGTTGGAATCAACTCAATGGCAACTGGTTGTATACTCATGAAGTCTGCCATTTTATTTTGGGGTCCATTCCTTTATAAATCCAGAATATCTTCCAGAATGTTGTAAGAATTTTGAAATATAAAACAATTGTATTAACTCTTGAGTAGCCCCAACAAGGCTTGGAGGCCCAGGGGCTGAGAGCACTCCAGAAGTTAGTGGGGCCACGCATACTCAGCCTAAGGGTTCCTGGGATCTGGGGATCTCCTTAAGGCATCCTTATTAAGGCCTGAGATCTAGAGTTCCTGGAGTTTCAGTAGATGATATGTCCAAAACAAATTTAGTGAACTCAGAAAGCTTGTGATCCAAACAGTATTAGCTATTATTATTACTATTTTTACATGCCAGATATTGCACTAGTTACGATTTTATACAGTATCTCCCTTAATGCTCACAACAAGCCCATGAGGTAGGTACTATTATCAGCCCATTTTTACAGATGAGGAAACTGAGGTACAGGGAGGTTAAGTAAATTACCTAAGCTTGACAGTTTTTAAAAGGGAAAGCCAGGATTCAAACCCAGACTATCTGACTCCAAATACCAAGATCTTTACCAAAACACACTATTCTGCCTTCCCAGAAGATAGAATCGAAGCTCATCAATTTGTAAATGTTTTGGAGGAATGTCATAAGTTTGGAGAAAAGCTTAGGTTTCCTCATTGAACAGCCAACCAATTAATTGGTTCTTTAAGTGAACAGCATTATTCTCAGTCTAAAATTCTAGGTCTCATAAAAATGGATGAATTTAAAATTTATTTAGTGTCCTTTATTCTGCCTTTAACTCAGCAAACATTTAGCATATGTGGTTGGCTCATAAGCGGGCACTTTATTGGTGGTAGCATCTATGGAAGTCTTCTACATACCGTTGGTTATCAAGTCAAAGATAACATTGGGGAGTTCTTATCAAGTCAAAGGACAATGTTGAGGAGCCATATACATGAATTATTGTATAGGTGAAGAATATTGAGTATACCATGGACTGCCAAAAGAACAAACAAATCTGTCTTGGAAAAAGTACAGCCAAAATGCTCCTTAGAAGCAAGGATGGCGAGACTATGTCTCACATACTTCAGACATGTTGTCAGGAGGGATCACTCCCTGGAGAAGGACATCATGCTTGGTAAAATAGAGGGTCAGCGAAAAAGAGGAAGACCCTCAACAAGATGGATGACACAGTGGCTGCAACAATGGGCTCAATCATAACAATGATCATGAGGATGGCGCAGGACCAAGCAGTGCTTCGTTCTGTTGTACATGAGGTCGCTATGAGTTGGATCCAACTCCACAGCACCTAACCACAAGAACAACATACATGGAGCTGCTACCTGAAGCCCTGGGAAGGGAGGAGACTTCCCCATGCAGGTATGCACCACTTAGGGACACATGGCAAACCCATGTATTACAGAGTGGAACTGCTCCATAGGGTTTCCTTGACTGTAATCTTTATGAAAGCAGATCACCAAGTCTTTATTTGGCAGCGTGGCTGTGTAAGTTCGAACCTCTAACCTTTAGATTAGTAGCTGAGAGCAAACTGTTTGTACCACCCAGGGACCTTAGGGACACACTAAAGCAAAAAAAAAAAAAAAAAAACCCTCAAACCTATTGCTATTGTGCTGATTCCAACTCATAGTGACCATATAGGGCTGAGTAGAACTGCCCCATAGGGTTTCCAAGGCTGTAATCTTTACAGAAGCAGACTGCCACATCTTTCTCCCACAGAGCAGGTGGTGGGTTCGAACCCCCAACATTTTGGTTAGCAGCCGAGCACTTAACCTCTGTGCCACCAGTGTGCCTTAGGGACACACAAAAAACCCATTGCTGTCATGTCGGTTCCAATTCATAATAACCCTATAGAACAGAGTAGAACTGCCCCATTGGGTTTCCAAGGAGCGCCTGGTGGATTTGAACTGCAGACCTTTTGGTTAGCAGCTGTAGCTCTTAACCACTACCCCACCAAGGTTTCCAGGGACAAACTAGCCACCCTTAATTACTCAATAACTATATGTGGCTACCATATTGGACAACAAAGATATAGAACATTTCCATCATTGCAGAAAGTTCTCCTGGACAGCAGTAACACTAGAAATAAAGGAAGGAAAAGGAAGAGAAAAGAGCTCTTGACAGAGTCAAGGGTCCCACCTACAATTAGGGCTCGGGAAGTAGAAGAGAAGGAAGTAGACAAAGGAGTAACTGGGGAAGTTGGAAGAATTACCAGAAGAATACAGGGTCAGGAAAGCCAAGGCTAGGGGAACATCATAGAACAAAGTGTGGTTCTCAATGTCAAATGCTGGCAAGAGTTCTTTTAAAGTTAAGAGTTGAAAAATAACTTCTGGATTTGATAACCAGGAGGACACCGGTGACCTCAGTGACTGTTTGTTACAGGGCTGCATTAGGACAGGCGCTATGCTGGTTAGTGGTGGTCCAGAGTCCTGGCCCCTGCTTCAAGTCCAGCAGGACAGACATCACACAGAAGTGCGCTATCAATTTGCTATTTGAGGTCTTCTAGAGTCAGAGTTGCCACTGGCTTTCACAGTGTGGGCAGCAGCATGTCCTCTACCTGCCTGCTTGCCTCAGTGGCCCTTTTAAAGCCTTTGTCCTTGAACATTTCCAAAATAGTTGCAGGAGTGCTGAGGTGCTCAGGGCTTCCGGGAAAGCAGTACTGTCCAATTCAAAGGTGATGACTGAGATAGGTAATGAGACTAAACATGTGCGTCTGTTTCCTTTATGAAATTCATAAGTCATCGTTAATTAATACTGAATGGCAAGTGAGGAAGGACTAGGAAGCATCAGAGTGAATATTCAATCTCAAGGGCCGTAAAAAGCATTTTTTTAGTTGACTGAAATTAACCCCCGGGGTTCTTTTAGGCACACTCAACGTGGTGATTCTGCTGAAATCAGGGGCCGAGATGAACATAAATCTGCGTGCCCAGGATGTTGACCCAGTACCTGTGATAACACAATATATGACCAGATACCTGCCCTAGAAGCTGGGAGAAAGTTTAACTTTCACTTTCGTTTGTTCTTGCTTGATTGTTTCAGGTTTCCTTTTTACTTTTACTTTCTAGGCATTTCCATGGGTGGTATGTTAGAGGGCCTGAATTAACACAGTTTGAATGTGTGTTCAAAGCCAGCTCTGCTGTCAACTTAGTGACCTGTCAATAAAGTCCCTATTTGAGTACAGAAAGAAAGCTGAGGCCTTGAGAGTGAGAACAAGGTGAGGTGGAATCCTAGCAGTGCCTCTTGCTAGCTGTGTGACCTCAGACAAGGTACTTAACCTTTCTGAGCTTCAGAGAGTTTTGTGAGGACAGGCTGAGATGGGGTCAGGTGGACAAAGGCAAGTATTCTAGCTCTCATTCATCTAACTTGCAAGGATTTGTCTCTAAACCTCCTCCTCTCTTTGGGCCTGCCCACCCCTCTTGGGGGGTTCTAGACTCTCAGTTCTTTAATGTGTCTCCAACCATGCAAAGTGAGGCTAACACCAAGGTGGGTTCACATCAGTTATCTGGTCCTTCTTGCCAAGAATCAACACTGGCGTTCATAGGGAAAAGGAGGCTTAATGTAACGAATCCACTTTTTAAATACTTTCAAAGGGTTTCTCCTCCTTGTATGTCTCTTATGTGCATAGGCACACACACGCACAAATGTGCAAACCACACAGCGGTGCCTTTCTGCTTACTCAGTCTATGAAGAAAGTGAGGATTTGTTGAAAGAGAGCAAATGCGTAAGGTGTAAATAACTTTGATGTCAATTAATTGCATACTTGCCCACTGTTTCAAAACTCTGGCATGAGCATCTCCAAGATTAATAATTGTTCCTGAAGGTGGCACAAGTTCAGAAACCAGATTATTCCTTCAACTGTAACAATCACCTCCCAACTTATCACCACCCCACTCTCATATGCCCCAACAAGGCCTCTAGTATAGTTCCTGGCATGTAGCACCAAACCAAAACACCAAACCCATAACTGTGGAGTTGATTACGACTCATGGCGGCCCTGTGTGTTACAGAGTAGAACTAATCCATAGGGTTTTCTTGGCTGTAATCTTTATAGAAGCAGATTGCCAGGCCTTTCTTCCATGGTACCACTGGGTGGGTAGGAACTGCCAACCTTTAGCTTAGCTGCCAAATGCAAACCACTTACACCACCGGCGACCTTGGCACGTTGGAAGGACTCGTTAAAGGCTACTTTATTTCATGAAATTATTGTACTAATCAATGTTAGGGAAGAACGGGTAAAAGACTGGCTCCCGACCTTCAATATTAGTGGTAACAATGACCATTTAATTGAGGATCTATTACTTGTCAGCTGCTTTGCTTGAACCATCTTCTCTTAGCCTCGTGATAACCGTGTTGTTGTTGTATGCCATCTAGTCGATTCCGACTCTTAGTGACCATATAAGACAGAGTAGAACTGCCCCATAGGGTTTCCTAGGCTATAATCTTTATGGGAGCAGATCACCAGGTCTTTTCTTCCTTAGAGCCACTGGTGGGTTCACACCTCCGATCTTTTGGTTAAAAGCCAAACGCTTAACCATTGCACCAACAGGGCTCTATCTTGACAACCCTAGACAACTGCAATTTACAGATGAGGAACTGAAGCTCAGAGAGGTGATGTAATTTGCCCAAGGTCACACAGCTCCTATGTGGTGGGTCAGTCTTGGTCTCTGTGACTCCAGGGCCTGGACCCTTTCTACTTTTCCCCGCTGCACGTTAGAAGTAGGACAAAGGAGGCAATACGGGGCCCAGGCTTAGGCCACAGAGTGAGGCCACACTGCGCTGAGCAGGCTTACAGATCAGCCCATTTCCCTCGTGACCCCGGGCCTGGGGACAGCCAGCTGGGCCTTTGTCACTGCTCCACAGCTTACATGAGAACTTCATTCTTGCCTTGCTCACCTGTCCAGAGAAACAGGTGGTGAGAAAAGCACACGTGAGGTGCCTGCGAGATCTGTGCCCTGCTGTGATTACTATAAATAGCCCCTGGCAGCCAGTTGCCATGAACAGCTTTTTACAGGGAAGATGGCCAGTTTGAAATAGGCTCTGTGGGGATGTTGACACCAATATTCCCTTGGTGTCTGGCGTGTTCACTCCCAGTCCATTGCAGACGCTTGAGTGTGTCGAGGTCTTGAAAGCAGAATGGTTTTATTCAATTCATGATGTGATGCCCAGCCCTGGGTCAGGAGATCTACCCGTAAGCAGAATCGTGCTTCTTTCATTATGGACCAAAAACCAACAATAACGACGACCAACCTGCAAGAGAAACTGAGTGGCTGTGTGCAGTAAACATTTTTACCTTCTGTCATGGATTGAATTGTGTCCCCCAAAAATATCTGTCAACTTGGCTGGGTCATGATTCCCAGTATTGTGTAATTGTCCACCATTTTGTCATCTGATGTGATTTTCCTATGTGTTGTAAATCCTCTCTCTATGATGTTAATGAGATGGGATTAGCGACAGTTATGTAGACTCAATCTACAAGATTAATCTACAATTTAAGCCAATCTCTTCTGAGATATAAAAGAGAGAAGCGAGCAGAGACACACGGAAACCTCATACCATCAAGAAAGCAGTGCTGGGAGCAGAGGGCATCCTTTGGACCTGAGGTTCCTGCGCAGAGAAGCTCCCAGACTAAGAGAAGATTGCTGATAGGGACCTTCCTCCAGACTCGACGGAGAGAGAAAGCCTTCCTGTAGAGCTGATGCCTTGAATTTGGATTTGTAGCCTACTAGACTGTGAGAGAATAAATTTCTCTTTGTTAAAGCCATCTACTTGTGGTATTTCTATTATAGCAGCACTGGATGACTAAGACAGCTTCTCAGCCCCTTCTTGTTACAGAAAGCCTACAGTTTGCTCTTTGCTAACCAGTTGACCTTAAAGAGTTAATGTGCAATAAAGGGACACGCTCTGTTAGAGCAAACCTGGATCCGGAGCACATTTGTAGGAAAGTAAAGCGTGTGCAGACCATCCTAAAATGATTAAAAAGGGAGGCGGGCATGCCTTTATTTACATGAGCCACTTTCATTAATTTTCCATTAGTAAATAGCCAAATAATTTATTGTGGTTCTATTATTTAATTGGCATAAATGAAATGACTGTTACATGAGATGGAATGTATGTATTGATTTTGGCTGCGCCTTTTAACAAGGATAAATGATTTAACTTCTGAGAATTTTCGTAATCAAAACTTGCTGAAAAGCAAAAAGCCACGTGATCAGAATGCTTAAGGGCAGACAGGGAAGCTGGGTCATTTCAGGAGGGTCACCTGATGTGCCAAGGGCCTTGTATCTCCTGGGTCAGACGGGACTCATCTGAGGGCCAGAGCAGAGTTGAGAGCTTGGATGCCAGGCACTGGGAACCAGGAGCTTTTTATGTTTCTCTGGTGGGTTCTGTGGCCCAGTCACGGAGGCCTGGGCTGTTGGTTCCCCTAGCTGGGCTCTGTCTGGAAGACTGTGCGGAGAAAGGCATGAAGGAGGCGCTGGTGTTTGCATAATAGAACTCTCACCTTCCATGCACAGCCACCATCTGTCTGTCAGTAAAGGCTTGCGTGTTGCTATGATGCTGAACAGATTTCAAGGGAGCTTCCAGACTAAGGTGGACTAAGAAGAAAGATCTGAAGATCTACTTCCAAAAATCAGCCACTGAACCCTATGGATCGCAGCAGTCCGATCTGCAACCGATCATGGAGATGGTGTAGGAGTGGGCAGTGTTTTGTTCTGTTGTACATGGGGCAGCTATGAGTCAGGGAGTGATTCAATGGCAGCTAACACCACTACCCGCTTCGTTCAGCCTAGAAGTGGGTTGTTGATGCTGTTAGCTGCCACCAAGTTGGCTTCCATTTCATGGCCACCTCATGTATTGCAGAGTAAAACTGAGCTCCATCGGGTATTCTTGGCTATAATCTTTATGGAAGTTGATCACCAGGCCTTTCTTCCACAGCACCACCGGGCGGATTCAAACCGCCAACCTTTTGGTTGACGGTGGAGTAAAAACTGTTTGCCCACGCAGGGACCTAGAAGTGGGTGAAGGACTGGAATTAGGCAAAGGAAAGGTGGGCATTCCAGATGGAGTATACTGTGAGAATGGAAGCCTGAAGCTAGAAATCTGCATGGCGGCACATGGGGGGGTGGGCACAGAAATAGGGGGATGGGTAGGACAGTGTGTTCAATGGGTTGACTGGTGTGGAGAATTTACACCCCAGTCTGAGGGTGCAAAGGTAGAATTGTCCGCCAGGCAGCCTGGCATCCAGGGAGGCTGTGCTCTGCTGAAGGGCTGGGAGTAGGGGGCTGCAATTAGCCTAGAGAAAGCGGTTCTTTTTAAAAGCTTTGCTAGGGCTCCCGCCTCACTTAGCAACTTATGGCCCTGGCACGCATCCTTGCTTTATTTGGGCCCGTTACTGATCTTCCCCTTGCTGCAGATTGCTAGGGGAAAAGACAGAAGGCAGAGGCAGTGCTTGAAGGAGGAATCATTAGCTGATGCTGCCACCTCCAGGAGCCTGCTTGCTAATGACCAGCTCATTCAGGCCTGCTAGACTGACTGTTCAGGCAGGCTCCTCCCACCCCAGTCCCCACTGATTGGCTGGGCTTCCCCAGCTTGAAATTTCACTGGGTAGCTGGAGGGAGGGAGGGAGAAAGGGCCCAGGGCTGCTAGCCTCCTTGACTGCCAGCTTCCTTCTTTTGTCTCTGGTCAGAGGGGATGTGTAGCAAAGGCTGTAATCTGGAGGCTAAAAAACTCCTCCAGGTAAGAGTGCACCCTCATTCCTTGAGACTTGGGTAAGCCCATTTTCCTCTCTGCTGCTCAGTTTCCCCATCATTATGTGAATGGGTTACAGCTAGAAGCTTAGAGATCTTGCCTGTAAGTAAGTGATTCTGTGAAGTACAATGGCTTGTGTGTTGCTGGAAGCTATGCCACTGGCATTTCAAATACCGGTAGGGGTATCCATGGAGACAGGTTTCAGCCCTCCAGACTAAAATGGACTAGGAAGAAAGGCCTGGCAATCTACTTCTGAAAATCAGCCAATAAAAATCTTACGAATGACAAAACATTGCTCCATATAATGCTGGAATATAAGCCCCTTGGGTTGGAAGGCTTTCAAAATATCACATAGTAGTCACAACAATGGAGTCAAACATACCAACCATCATGAAGACGGCACAGGACCGGGCAACATTTTGCTCTATTATACATAAGGTCATCCTGAGTTGGGGCTAACACCACAACACAACATGGGGTACAGATAAGCCTTTTTGGAAAAGAAAGCAGATTTGTGATGACTTACTAATGAATGGGTTTTCATAGTGCAAGCTGATTTCTGAGAGCAACCTAATGTAATTTCATTGTAGAATTTGAACTTGACATATATCTTCATTTGTTTTATGAAATAACCATTTTTTGTGCCTTATGTATGCCAGATACTAGGCTAAATGCGAGAGAAAAAGAAAGCTGAATGTATTAGATCATATTTTCTAATTAGCTATTATAATTTTAAACATGTATTCCACAAGAAATTGTTGGACCCTTTGGTGTAAAAACCTGAACTAATATTGAGTTTAATCATGCTTCTACCTTTAACAATGGGTTTGTAGGTATAGAGTCTGAAGGATTTAATTCCACACATAATTCTTTCATTGGTTTATTTATATATTCTTTCATTGATTCAAGGAGCATGGAAACCTTGGTGGTGTAGTGGTTAAGTGCTATGGCTGCTAACAAAGAGGTCGGCAGTTCAAGTCCACCAGGCGCTCCTTGGAAACTCTATGGGGCAGTTCTACTCTGTCCTATAGGGTCACTATGAGTCAGAATCGACTCGACGGCAACGGGTTTGGTTGGTGGTGCAGTGGTTAAAGCACTCAACTGCGAACCAAAAGGTTGGTAGTTCGAAACCACCAGCGGCTCCATGGAAGAAAGATGTGGCAGTCTGCTTCTGCAGAAATTTACAGCCTTGGAAACCCTATGGGGTCGCTATGAGTCGACTCAATGGCAGTCGGTTTGGTTTTTGTGTCACTGATTCATGCCTTCTACAAGTATTTTAAATATCCATGGTATTCCAGGAGCTGCTAACCTAGGTGTTGGGGATACTGTGGTGAATGAACCCAGCAAGATTATTGCCCCCTTGGTGCTTATAGTTTTGAGTGGATCAGAGGGTATTTCGATTATTTCATTAAATGTGATGAGTAGAGGAGGTATTGGCGGGTCCCCCAGACCAGCCCCAGGTTCAGTGATTCACTAGGAGGACTCAAGGGACTCACCATAGAGTTGTACTCATGACTATGACTTATTACAGTGAAAAGATAGAAGGAAAAATTAGCATAGGAAAGAATTACATGGCATAAAGTCCAGAAGAGATCAGTAACAAGCTTCCAGAGTTCTCTTCCAGTGGACTCATACAGGGTGTGCTTAATATCCCCAGCAACAATTTGTAACAACGTGTGTGAAATGTTGTCTACCAGGGAGCCTCATTAGAGACTCAGTGCGCAGGGTTCTTATTGGGAGCTGGTCATGTAGGTACCGTCTCTGCCTTGCATGTGTCAAAATTCCAGACTCCTGGAAAGAAAGCATAAACCACATGGTTTGTACAAAATTGTTTAGGCAGAATAAGCTGTTTTTATCTTTTGGGGAAAGTTTCATATCAATGCAGGGGACTGTTTACCAACTACATTACCAGATGGCAGCCAAGGCCAAGTTGCAAGTAGGCCTTTCTAAGGCCGGTGGTCTCGGGTATGCCATGTTGACTATTTTGTACATAAGGGTATAGAAAGAGCTAAGGGAGAACATGAGGCGTTGGTGGTGTAGTGGTCAAGCGTTTGGCTGCTAATCAAAAGGTTGGCAGTTTGAATCCACCAGGTGCTCCTTGGAAACCCTATGGGCCAGTTCCACCCTGTCCTACAGGGTTGCTATGAGTCAGGATTGACTCTACGGCAATGGGTTTTTTTTCTTTTTGTTTTTTTTTTTTTTGGCTTAAAGGAGAACATAATGGGGTCACTTCGCCTAGTCCAGAGTCCCTGGGTGGTGCAAATGGTTAATGCACTTGGCTACTAACCAATAAGGTTGGAGGTTTGAGTCCACCCAGAGGCATTGCAGAAGAAAGGCCTGGCAATCTACATCCAAAGTATTAGCCATTGAAAATCCATGGAGTACAGTGCTACTGTGACACACGTGGGGTCGCCCTGAGTCAGAATCGACTCCAGGGCAACTGATAATGGTAACCTAGTTAGTTACTAGTAGTAGTTACTGGTAGTCTAGTTTAGTTAGGATCAAGGGTCAGGAAAGGATTCCCAGAGAAGAATACCTAAGCTGAAACCTAAATAATCTATAGCACTTAATTTGGTGAAGTTATGTATGTGTGGCAGGAGGGTTTGTTTTCTGGATAGAAGTAACAAAAGACACAAAGTTTCAGTGGGAGAGGGAGTGTGACTTATGAAAAACTGAAAGAAATCTGGTATGCCTAAGGGAAGACGAACGAGCCCTGGGAGGGCAGTGGTTAAAGCGCTTGGCTGTTAACCTAAAAGTCGGCAGTTTGAACCCACCAGCCACTCCATGGGAGAACGATGTGGCAGTCTGCTTCCATAAAGATTTACAGCCTTGGAAACCCTATGGGGCACTTCTACTCTGTTTTATGGGGTCACTATGAGTCAGAATGGACTCAGTGGCAGTGGGTTTGGTTTTTGTTTTAAGGGAGAGCACAAGGAAGGTTAAGTCAGTCACGTTAATCAAGGGGATAGTCTCTCTCCGTGATTCTTGTATTCATTCATTCATTCAAGCATATTTATTGAGTGCTTACCATGTCCCAGGTATTACGTGAGGTGCTGGGGACAAAGCAGGGACCCAAACAAATGTTCCTGTCCTCATGGAGCTTACAGTTTAGTGCATGTGAAATGTGTATGCTGAATTATACTACACCCGTTTTAGTGGGAGTTCTCTCTCTCCAGTTTCCAGCAGGACATCAACATTTGAATATATGTAGCAGTGCTCCCTGATTAGAAGAAATACATGAAGATACCTTTTATCCAAAATTCGAGCTAGGCGAGTGACAGTCCAAAACATATATCAAATATTGCTAAAGTAGATTTTCAGTGGAAGCCATTTGGTGCTGCTAAACTTGAAGTTTTGTCAGTTGTGCCGGTTAGCTATTTAGACAGCTATAAGACACAACTAGTCCAGAAAACAGATTAATCGGCTTTAGTCAAACAAAAGACCCCTGTTAGGAGCCTAGTAGCTGATCGATTGTGATGAAGTCAACAAGAGGACTGCTATTCAGCAGACTGAACTCTTCTCGTTCACTGTCCATTGTGGTCAGCCAGGACACGTCTTAATTCTGTTTCTTCATTATGTCACTGATGGTGGCTTTCAGCTTGAACCAGAACAGACGACCAGAGCATACAGAAACATTTACTTTCACAGAGCTAAGTCTTAGACAGACATTGTTTGTAGTTGGCCACACAGCTGGAAAGGTCGGGATGCTTACAGGATTCGCATTCTCATCTCCAAGACTCTAGGAATCTTCTAGTTTGGTGCTGATCATTTTCAGCTGAATCAGGCTCTCTTGAAAGAAACCAAAGCATGTGAATGAATAGGGTAGGCATTTGGTAATTCAGACACCTCCTGAAGTTTGCATTCTAGAGATGAAAAGTGTAGCCCGTAGCTATCAAAATGGGGGAACCACTTCTGGAACTGTACCTTCATTTCTAACAATAACGAAAATTCTTACATATTTGCTGTATTCTTATCTGACATTGAAGCTGGGTAATTGCCAGTGCCCCCCTCTTTGCTATGCATGGCCAAGAAACTCAGAGCAATGGGGAAAAAAACAAACAAACAAAATCACTACAAATAAGTAAAGCTACCCCTAGTATTTAGCTGTTGGAAAAGATGAAAATTCGAAACACGCTGATATACAAATTGAATGACTGTTTGAAATCCTTAGTGCCTGGAACCTAGTAGGTGTTCAATTAACATCTGATGAATGCGTGATTGAATGAATGGATGTATGAAACCTATAAAAGCAAAATCTTGCCTAGGGAGTGTGTGAAAATTGAAGCTAACGTGTAATGTGGTCAGTTATCTGGGTATGTATTTCAAAGTTTAAGATTCTTTTTTGTTTCAAGTATAAAAAATTATCATCAATAAAAATGAGTAATGGAGGGTGCTGATTTAAACACAGACACCTCTGATTTTTTTCTGACGTTGAGAAATAGCCTCAGAGGATAAATGTCTGGAAAATAAATTGTTCACTAAACTATATTTTAAATCAAATCCGTGCTCTGTGCCTTGGTGGAAACAGTGCAAAGGATTTGTATACTTCAAGGTGGTAGAAAATAGAGAGACTCAGGGGACAAATGGTCCTATTTTTGAGCTCCAGGAGACCAAGGGTAGTGCAGCCTTGCTTAACCGTATCTCTAGACCAAACATTGCTGTTGAACGGATTCCAACTCATGACGACTCCATGTATGTGTCAGAGTAGAACTGTGCTCCATAAGGTTTTAAATGACCGACTTTCTGGAAGTAGGTCGCCAGGACTTTTTTCCGAGACACCTCTGAGTAATCTTGAATCCCTAACATTTCCACTTAGCACCCAGGAATTCATCTCTAGACCAAAATTTTTCATCTACCTGAGTGTGCATATTTATGCGTAAATTATATATGTATACATCTACTAATATATTTCATATTTTAATTCTGTACATTAAAAATATACACAAACATACAAATTTAGAAGGATGAGAAAAATAAATATAATTGAAGTTCTAATATGTTCCCTCCACATGGCAATTGTCTTGAACACCCCGTAGGGCCCAAGTGCTCAATTAATAATATTTGTTGAATTATTGAATGAGTTCAAGTCCAAGTTCTGCCATTTACTTATTTTTGGCCTTCATTTTGTCATCTGTAAAATGGGATAAATAATAATAATAGCTACATTGTAGGGTTGTTGTGAAGAGTAAATTAAATAATCCAGTAGATGTTAGTATTAATAATAAAATTGTGATGATGATGATGATGGTGGTGGTCGTAGCAAACAGAGTTAATTTCCCACTTCTTAGATCAAGTGCAATTAGAGCCAACCCTCATCATTCCATTAATTTTGGTCATGGAAACCGTCATATATCCCAGTTGATATTATGCATTCCATACACTATGTTTTGAAGTAGGATCCATTCCTACCAGAATTTCTGTTCCGGTTTGTGACTTGTGAACATAATTTTCTGCTAATGGGCATGGACAGAAATAAAATGGGAAGAAGTGGTAGTCTATCTAAGCACATCTCCAACAGAGACTTTAGCCTGGCATATCCTTAAGTAGTTATTATGGGGGAAAAAGGGTTTAAGAATAAAGCCCTCTAGGTGACGTACACAGTTAAGCGCTTACCAAAAGGTTGGTAATTGAAGTCCACTCAGGTGCCTCAGAAGAAAGGCCTGGTGATCTACTTCTGAAAGGTCACAGCCATTGAAAACCCTATGGAGTACAGTTTTACTCTGACACACACGGGGTTGCCATGAGTCAGAATATATTCGACAGCAAGTGGTCTGGTGTTTTTGCTTTGGGGGAAAATTAGTAAGTTTACCCCAGAGTTTCTCAGTCAATAGGTTTCTTTATTGTAGGATTTCCTAGAACCTTCAGCAAACCAAATGTATAATGTGATTCTCCAAGAGTGAGGTGTGGGTATGTAGCCTTTCCCAAACGCACTGATCACAGACCTTTTCAGTCAGGAAATCTTTTCCCCAGTGCTCACTTTGGGAAATGCTTACTCTGGACGAATCATGTAAAAAGCCAGTGCTGTGAGGTGCACCGTGACTTAAGGAATCCCTCCGGGCCTAGCCTGCTGTTTCCCTCCCTGCACCGCGTCCCCATCGGCTCCCAGTAATGCCAAATCCAATTGACTTCCCATCATAGCTGGGTTGCCTTCTCCATTCTTACCTGTCTCTTTCTTGACTGACTTATAAATCCCATAGGACTCTGCCACTGGCCTTTGTCCAGGCTCCATTCTTTCTGGTAAGAATTGAGGGGTTTGTAGGCCAGGCCCTCAGGACCATGGGAGCCTGGCTTGCTCCCAACTTTGTGGAGCTTAGACTCTGCCCTGATTTGGATGTAAACCCACTGCTGAACTCACCAGATACCTTTCAAATAGAGACTTTCTCTAAGGCTCAAGGTAGGGTACCCTAGGAAGGTACTAAGTGACTTATGTACAAGCCATCTTACTACAGACTAATTTTCCTGAGCACACTGGCCAAGGAAGAGGAAGGTGAAAGAAACTAACCTTTGTCAAGTGTTTATTATATGCCAGGCACTGAGGCAAGTGCTTTATATACATGTGTTCTTACAACCATCCTATAAAATACATACCATTATGATATCCATTTTACAGAGGAGAAAACTGAGGCTCAAAGAGATGATGAAACATGTCCAAGGAAGCATAGCTTACAGTAAGTAGCAGAGCCGGGATTCAGATCTATGTCTATATGGCTCTGTTGTTGTTGTTAGGTGCCACCAACTTGACTCCCACTCATGGTGACCCTATGTACGACAGAATGAAACACTGCCCAGTCCTGCATCATCCTCGTGATGACCAGTATATTTGAGTCCATTGTTCTGGCTATTGTGCCAATCCATCTGAACATGTCTCCCTTACCCTGGCTGGCCCTCTACTTCACCAAACATGCTGTCTTCCTTCAGTGACCAGTCCTTCCTAATGACATGTCAAAACTGAGTCTTGGATAATATTCTGTGATCCATAGGGTTTTCATTGGCCAATTATTACAAGTAGATCATCAGGCCCTTCTTCCTAGTTGGTATTAGCCTGGAAGCTCTGCTGAATCTTGTATACTACGGCTGACCTGCTGGTAGGTGAAATACCAGGGGTGTAGCTTCCAGTATCTCAGCAACAAGCAAACCACCCCAGTAAGACAAACTGACGGACGGGTGGTGGTATATGGCTCTGCGAGTTGTTGTGTGCCTTTGAGTTGATTCCAACTCATAGCAACCCTATAAGGACAGAATAGAGCCGCCCCATAGTTTCCTAGGCTGTAATCTTTATGGGAACAGATCTTTTGGTTAGCAGCCAGGCGCTTATCCACCATACCACTGGGGCTCCTTATATGGCTCTAGATCTCATGTTTTTCACCACTTTGCTCTGAGATTCGACAGATGGAATAGAGCCCATCTGCACTGTGTTGGCCAAATCAAAGAGTAATTACTGCCTGCCCCTCCTTTAACCCAAAAGTCAATTGTTTTCAGGAAAATTGTTTTGCAGTCAATAGAACGAGGTTCTTTATGGACAGTGACCCAGGCTTTTGTGGGGTCTTCAGAGGAAACTTCAGCTCCAGTTTCCCCCCTCACAGTAAGGTGCTAGCATAGACCCCCATCATCTCTCACCTGTATCTCTTAACAGACTCCCTCTCCATTCTGCCCCTCTCCCCCTCACGTTCTCTGCTCTGCAGCCAAGGCCACCTTTATAAAAGCAGTTTTCACCCTTTCCGGTGTAAAACCAAATCACCCTTGGGGGAAAGTCCAAACTCAAAATGTTTTCCTAAATTATCTCCACCCTACTTCTTCAGTAGAAGGATGTGAGGATGGCGCAGGACAGGGCAGTGTTTCGTTCTGTTGTACATCGGGTCACTATGAGTTGGAACTGACTGGATGGCACCTAACAACAACACTTCTTCGGTGTACACCTCTCAGACCCTCTTCTCTATGCCCACTCTCTTCTCTTGCCTACGACCATGCCACAGGACTTCTAATTTCAGGTGTGTCGCATCTGGTTTCATACCTCCAAGCCTTTGCTCCCCCTACACACTCTTCCTGGAATACCTTATCTCCCTCACCAATCCCATCTGCCTTGGGAGCAACTAACTTCAGCTTTCAATGGTCAGTTCAACTCTCATCTGCTTTATGAATCCTTTTTGGTTCTCTCTCACCTTCTTTGAGTTCCTCCAGACCCGGTCCAGCCTTCCAACGTTGTACTTGTGAAGTTGGCACTGATTGCCTTCCACAGGTACTCTTAGCTCTGGACAACCTCCTCCCCAGCAGGGACCAGGGCTTATTTATTCCTGTGTTCCAAGCACCCAGAACAGGCCTAGCACATAACAGGCACCCAAGAAATGTTTTCTGGATGAAAGAATGAAAAGGAAGTTTCCCTAAAATAGGCAAGTATTTGATGTTATTTTAAAATCAGCCAAGAGAATCTTCAAAATTAATGAAATGAACACAGAGGACTATAATTGGATTTTTTTGTCCCTATGGTCATGAGATATGAATCTCCAAAAATCTAAATGTTTAATTTCTCTTTCCATAAAAACTTCTGAGAAAAAAAATGGGGAGGGGGGGTCAGTATTGGCAGAGGGATTAGTATGAAAGTGAAATATGCTAGCTGTCCACCAGGGGGTGCTATGAACACAAAGAGAAACCCTTCTACATCAATTTGTTCTTCCTCAGGGAGACAACAGCAGAAATCAAAAAACTTTTCTATTTTCCCTGCATTGCGTATAACTTAGCAAGAAATGGATACCTCTTCCATCATGTTTGCAGAACATGTATGCCTAGAATAAGCCTTCCTGCTAATATAATGGACACACATGCACTAATGTGCGCGCACACACACACACACACACACACGCACACACACACACACACAGACACACAGACACACAGACATACCTGGCACCTTTGAAAGATCCATGCATCAAGTTAGATGATTTGTGTTATATCTGGTATTTTTCCATTGACATATCTAGGTTTTATTTACGACGGTGCCAGAAGCAGAATAAAAGCATGTACTTACTATGTTTCTGTTAAGCCTGACTTGTTGTTGTTATGTGCTGTTGAGTTGGCCCACAACCCATGGTGACCCCATGCACAAAGGAACCGAACTCTGCCTGGTCTTGCACCACCCACGTGATCTGTTGCGAGTTACACCATTATGATCCATAGGATTTTCACTGGCTGATTTTCAGAAGTAGATCTCCAGGCCTTTCTTCTTAGTCCATCTTAGCCTGGAAGCTCCACTGAAACCTGTTCGGCATCATAGCAACACAGAAGCCTCCGCTGACAGACGGTTGGTGGCTGAGCATGAGGTGCATTGGCTGAGAATCGAACCCAGGTCTCCTGCATAGAAGGCAGGAATTCTACCACTGAGCCTTCACTGCCTCATGTCTGACCCTGACGTAGTGAACCGTGACATAGCCTATTACAGAAGAAGCCCTGTCCAGGTATCAGAGATGGGGCATCAGTCAGTAGTGCTGTGCCTTGTCACTATGAGCACACAGACTCAGTAATGCCGCTTGTCTATACTAGTTCAGTTTTGATACTTATAAGACCACAATGATGGAGCACACACCAGTCAATATTTGAGAAATTGTAGTGTTTGTGACCAGTGACTTAGGCAAATCAAATCTTGTTTTCAACATCTTATCTCAATTTCTGCCTTCAGCATATCCCTTATAGCCATGGGATCTGAGCGATATATTTCAACTGTGTTCATGTCTGTTTTGCCCTTTAGATGCTCTGGCTTCTGTGTATGTGTGTATTTTACATATTTGTATCTCCAGCACATAGCATGGGTCCTGGTACACTGGAAGGACTCAGTTAATGTTTGTTGGTTGCTTCCTATTGGTAAGTTTCCACAAAAATATTGGACAAAATGTCAGGAAGGACATGATGTGATTACAGGGGATACAAGTGAATGGGCAAGAAGGGACTGAGGGTAATGGAAGAGAACTTTCATTGACTGCTCACAATGTGTCAGGCACTGCCCTATGCTCTTTATATGAACACCTCATTTAATTCGTATAATTGCCAGATAAAGAGACCATTATCACCCCAATCCGACTACCTGTCTTCTTATGGGATTGTGGCTGTTACATTAAAATATTCAAATAAGAGGGGTTCTGGCAACCGGCTTCACCTGTGTCTTCCACACCTCAAGCCCTCGGTGGAGCCAACTGGCTGTCGGCAGCAGCCAGTGGGCTGTGATGGCAGCGGGCCCCAGTGTTCATCCATGGGCAGGGATCTTTTTGGCTGCCTTCTCTGCCCCTGCTACCCTCTGAGAAAATGCATGGCGGTAGTCAGCAAGGAAGGGTTCAGATCTGACTGGGGTGGGGGCTTCCTGGGCGGCCATTTCCTTTCTTCCCTGGAACTCTTTCGGACTGTAGGAAATGAGTGACTTGGGCGGTGCTGATGGGCTTAGAGCAATTGGAATCATGGGAGAATGCTTTATGGAGGAGGAGAGACACAGAATCATGAAAACTCTGGGTTGGGAGTAACCATAAAGGGCATCCAGTTTAACCACCAAGCAATCTTTTGAACCCCTTAACATGATCCCTGCCAATTGCCAGCTGTGTGACTCCGGGCAAGGAACTTCAGCTCTCTTCACCTCAGTTTCCTCATCTGTAAAAACGAAAGGCAAAACAAAGAAAATTTTACAGGGTTGCCGTGAGGATTAAACGAGAAAGCATATATTTCTAGAACATATTAAGTATCTAATACTTTTTAAGGAGCCCTGGTGGCGCAGAGGTTAAGAGCTTGGCTACTAACCTAAAGGTCTGCAGTAGTACTCTTTAATGGAAAACATATCTGTCCTTACCCCCATAACTTCTTCCCAAGGTGAGGGATCAGTGCAGCCAAGATCCCCAATTTACAGAAATATCCTCTTATTAACTGGCCAAGAGGCCATGGTGCCACATCAAGTAAACAATGTACTACAAATCTGTTTACATCGGCTTCTGCCAACATTTTAAAACAATTAAACCGTCAAGGGGGCCTCGAGGCAGAGCTTTGAATTTTAATGGAATGATTAAATATCAGGCATTACTGCCTTTGATGTGTTAGGCTCTGAGAGGAGGGCAGAGTATTGATTGGAGCCTCCAGGAAGGCAGAAAGCTTAGGCCGGCTGCTTGACCACAATATAATGAAAGCCTGGAGATCCGTACCTTCTTAGGCTGGGATTAAAGGCCACTCACCAGAGAGTTAACTAGATTTGTCAGTTTCTGTTGAGTTGGACTCTACCTGGAGGGGCAGATGATGGAGCGGGACTTCAGAGGGGTCCTCATGGTCGATGGGTGGACGGAGTTCGTTGCCGCTGGCATCTTGTAGAAAAGGGCGAGCGACACACGCACTGAGTGCTGTCGCCAGTGTTGACTCGGGCGTGTTAAAACCATTGTAAGGGAAGTGAAGGCTGCCCACACAGCCCCGGCCAAGCTGCACTTTCTCCCTGTGAAGATATGTGTGCCACCACTACGGCAGGCACACGGGTTCAAATTTCTTGTGCGTTCACTAGTTAGGATATTGCATTCTCTATTGGTTCCATTTATTCTCTGGTATTAATCAGATCACACACGGTCCTTGCCTGCTAATTGCTGAAAGTCCAGTAAATAAGGGATCCTGTAAACAACTGCATGCAATCGAGTTGAGTATGTACGATGGTAGACGTTTGTGTTGGGCATCGTGAGGGCTCTGAGGAGGCCAACAATCACCTTGAGAGGGAATCTTCCTAGAAGAGGTCCTACTTGAAAGATTACTAGGCAGACAAGGGGAGAAGGGCACTTCAAGCTTGAACAAACTTGGGGAGGTATGAAGAAGACTGGTACGTGGGGAGAACTCAATCTGGCGATGTGGGGTTGGGGGCAGCATCCTGAGCCATGGAGTTAGATGAGCACCTACCTGTACGCCCTGCTACTGTTTAAAGCAGGGGGAACCTTAGACCTCGGGTTTGGAAGCTGAACTCAATAAAGAAATGGCAGAGTCACTGGACTATATCACCACCTAAGGTTAAGTAGGAATCCCTGGTGGTGTAGTGGTTAAGTGCTACGGCTGCTAACCTAAAGGTCGGCAGTTGGAATCCACCAGGCGCTCGTTGCAAACTCTCTGGGGCAGTTCTACTCTATCCTATAGGGTCGCTATGAGTCGGAATCCACTCGGGGGGAACGAGTTTGGTTTGGGTAAGGCTGAGTAGAACAGGTGAGCACTTCCATCCTCTGTGCCTTTCTATTGCTTAAAATCCTTCCATTCGTCTCATTACCCAAGAGTATGCCAGTTGGAGAACAACATGCTTTCTTGCACGATGAAAAAACCTTTGCGTGAGCTGTGATTCCTTTGCAAATTAATATGAACTGGTTTAATCAGATTGCTTTCCTCCAGAACACCTGACCAGCATCAGCCACATTGAGGACATAGGGAGCTATCGAATGTTAGAGAGGGTAGGAGCATGAAGCACTGAGGGGGCTGCCCAGCCTGACAGGGGGTTCCTCCTTCAGTGGAGCAACAGACAGCTAGAGATTAGAACAAAGGCCCTGAGTGGCTGAGGATTCGGTCGAGGTGGAAAGGAGGAGAGCAAGCGTAGCAGAAATAAATTTCACCTGCTTTGCAATTTGGCCCCATGTCAGCCCTGACTTTATTTCTGTGCAGTCTAGACATCACAAGATTGAGTTGCTCTCATCTCAGGGGACCCCCTTCCCCACGGCCCTACCAGCGCAGCCCTTGCAGGGCCATTAGAAGAAGCTATGGCAGAGCTGCAAGGCGGAGTCGCTTGATTAGACCTGATAAGACCACTTATATCGAGCGGACTTAATTTTGTCCCTGGGGAAGTGCCTTTTTGAGAGCTCTTACATTGGCCAAAAGAAACTGCCTCCATATTAGGGTTTTCTATTTTGGTTGGAAGGAAGTTGGCATGTCTCCTGCGTAAAGAGTTCACTGAAGCCTAAATTCTTCCATTAGCCATTTTGGTTTGCAAACAGGGCTCTGAGCATGTGCAGTGGTGCACCAGTGGCCTGAGCACTAGCTCAGCTTCCCAATCAAAGGGGGAATGGGGAAGACCGCATGGGCACACTCTGAAGCTGATCAACTGCCTGTCCAAGCATGATTGACTAACAAATGATTTTCTGAGGTACAGGGCTGGCTACATAATTTGCAGGGCTCGGTGCAAAACAAAAATACCGGGTGCTTGTTCCATTATTAAGAATTTTTACAACAAGTTCAACAGCAGAGCATGAAACCAAGTTTGAAGCCCTTCAAAGAGCGGGGCCCTGTGGGACTGCACAGGTCGCTCGCCCAGAAAGCCAGCCATGCAGAGGGACAACTCTTGTGACGTTTTGGGTTCTAAGCACTCCTGGTATTCAGGTCCTTGGGCTGTGGGTGGCTGGTGGGGCAGGGGGAGGGTGTTTGACTTCAGGGCAGAGCAAATTTTCTCCATCCTCTGCCTGCTGCTGAAATGCAGTCTTTATAACCAAGTCCTTACAGCTAAACCAATTTCGCTTGAGGCTGGATCCCTTTGGGAGGGGCTAGTGTTCACAGCTGTTATCTGTTACACTCTTAGTGTTGGATGGAAAAGTGGAGGGAGAGAGCACAAGGCAATTTTGATTATGCAGAGAAGCTTAAGGGAAAAAAATTATGTAAGTTCATGGAATTTGGGATATACATACTCTTCCTTTCCATATAGCACTGAGTATGGGTGATGGGACTCGATAAATATAGCTCCCTGTGGGTGTCAGTAATTCTTCAATATTCATTGATGGTGACGGTATTCAGACCTTGAAACAGATTTCCTTTCTTTCCGACTCAAGGGAAGTTTTCCCAGAGCCACACAGAAGGAGAATCCAATCTGTTCAATAGGAAAGATTCATTTGCTCTCAGAGTAACTGAAATTTCCATTTGAATTTTTAACCAAATAGTGTATATTCCATCCATCAAAAATTTTTAAAAAATGGCAATTGGTTTGGGGATTTGCTTTTCCTTAAAATTTTGATTTCTGTATTAACACTGTCCAGTGCTTCAGTAACGTGTATGATATAATGCTGCAAGAGGCTGTGTTTCTTGCTTTTGTTGTGATTAGCTGAAAGCCTTTTCATAGGCTGCTAGTAGATTCTCTAAATTTTTAACAAAGAACTTTGATATGAAATGATTTTTTTTTAAGCAAAGAACTCAAAGTTCCGGTAGAATTCCAACAGTCTACAAGTAATTGTTACCGAGGATTGAGCAACTGTAATTCTTACAAATGTCTTACTTTGCTTGTAGCATTTTCTATTCATCAATAATTTAATTTCAAGATAAAAGACATTTTCTACATCCAAAAGGCTATTGGGGAGTCTTTCAGACTATAAGATTGCTGACAGTGGGAGAAGCTTCTACCAAATAAGGCAGCTAGCTCCAAAAGCTCCACTAATGTGCTCAGGGATCCTGTTACAGACCATTTTTCGTAATTCTAGAAGGCAAAATAAATTTTATGCTTGCAAATAATAAGTTTAAGCAAATAGTATGGACAAAGCTTATATCTGAGTCCAAGCACTGGTCTGATTATTGCCAGAACAATACTGCTACATGATGAATCATTAATGATCTGTGAGAGTCGTAATGGTCTGTCACTAATGCCCATTAATGATCTCTCTATACCGCGAGGATGGGCTTGATGCTTCTGGCCAGTACCTTGGAGAATACTTTAGATATGCCTTAAACTTTCTCTGATCTCCACTCTCTGTGTGTGCTCCAAATGTAGACAGCAATTGTCTGGGTAGGACCAGCTTATAAAGAAGCATGGCTTTGCTAAGGAAGTCGTATTCAGGTAAGATCTATTTAAGCGATGTTTTTGAAGGAAGTTGATTTGACAGCTTGTCCTGGGCTTGAACACCTTTGCAGAAATTAACAAAATTATGCCGGAGCTCTTTCTGTTGAGGTCTTTTCCTTCCGAATGGGACGGGGGCTCTTGAGTTTCTCTCTACTCCATGATGTTTGGCTGTTAAGCAAAGACTCTTGGAAAAATGTATCCTTTGTTGTTTTTTTGTGTTTTCTCCCCCTAAGAGGAATTTAAGACACTAATTGCTATCGAAGATGAACGTGTATATCTGCCTTATTTAAAGCCCTGTGTTTAGAAAACGGTGGCACTGGCTGATGCGAGATTTCCTATCTGCAGACTTGCATTTACTCTATGTGTACAGCACACGTAAGAATTTGAATTGCTAAAGGAAGAAAAGGGAGTGGATAATTGTAATTGGCTTTAAATGTATGTTGCTTTCAGCTTAGCGAAAGGAACAAGATAGAAGGCGACATAGACTTAAGGAAAGGTGGACACAATCACATATTAATTCTGTGGATCTTATTAGTGGTATCTATAGGGAAATCACAGAAGATAGGTAGTCTATAATGTCTAAGTCAAACCAGGGGAGGAGATGCCGCAGATCGCTAATGGAACCAACGCCCAAGAGCTTCCAGCTCAAGGAGAAAAACAAGCTGAGAGAGGGTTGCTGGAGCAGCCAGTTTCAAGCCTCTTTGGAAGCAGCAAGCCAGGAATTCTTTTGGAGGGTTGAAATCACACCGCTGGCTACCTTTTGAGGGGAACGTTAACACGTTAACCAAATGGAAAATGGCATCATTTCTTGGGAACTTTTTTTGCAGCCTTCATGTTGTCGAATGAGGTAACCTCATCGAGCAAACGCTTTCATTGAAACCCTTTGCGCTTTCTTTATCATTGAACTTGAAGGGATTCCAGAGAATGTGGACCCCTGTAAATGTGTTATTTTGCTAGAACATTTCGTCTAGATGAATGATTACTCATCATGATTTTTTTTTTGTTTCTTCAAAACTCCTTCCCCCATCTTGAAACTGCTGTATAGCATGTATTTATTAATGTAATTAACGGTGATTTATAGGCTTCCCCTTCTGAGTACTTCACAGAATCTCCTGCACTACTTGGAGTGGTCCTGGAGCATTCTCAAATGAAGGTTCGGTTTGGCCTGTCAGGTTGCATGGACTTTATTTGGTTATTCTTAACTGACCTCCCCGTGACCAGGAGAATATGCTCATTTGAATTGTTAAGGCATCAAGGGCAATATTAGTGATGAAAATCATTATAGAATATGTGAGATTGTGTCAACATTTCATTTTGTGATTACTCCCACAATTCGTGCTTCCAATCAACCCATTAGAGTTTTCGCCTGTCCGCCATCTGACAGCGTATGATCATCCTCAAAGGAAGGAATGACAGACTCTCGTGCCCTGACCCAAGAGCTCAGGGTATGGCACATGCGCCAGGAACATTGATAATCATTGCTCTGCTCGTAAAGTAGTTGAGTGAAACGTGTACATTAATTCTTTGCTGAGTAAGGTCTGTGACACAGGTGACTTTCACTGAACAATTATTGCATCGACGTGCATCTATTAATTGGAAATGGTCAGATTGCTATCTAAGCTGTTTGGCGAGATTGAAACACAAACCAACTTTATGTTTCTAAGAGACTTCTAGATTGATTGATGAAATGTTAAAAATAGACATGTCTATTTTAAATAGATGAATGTTTTGTGTATGATGTTAGCTATAGATTTTTCCTAGATAATCTTTATAAAGTTCAGGAAATTCTCTTCTATTCCCACTTTGCTCAGAGTTTTTATCTTGGGTAGTCGTTCAATGTTGGGAAATGTTTTTTCTTTATCTATTGAAATGGTCATATGATTTTTTTCCTCCAGTCTTTTAATGTGGTAAATTACATTGATTGATTTTCATGTGGTAAACTAACTTTGCATTTCTGGTATAAACCCCACTTGATCATGATATAATATCTTCCTGAATTCAATTGGCTGTTTTTTGTTGAGGATTTTTGCATCAATTTTTATGAAGAGTAATGGTCCACATTTTTCTTTTCTTTAAATGTCTTTGTCTAGTTTTGGTATCCTGTTTATGTTAGCCTCCTGTAATGAGTTGGAAGCGTTTACTTCTCTTCTATTTTCTGAAAGTTTATGAAGGTGTTATTCCTTCTTTGAATGTTTGATGCAATTCACCAGTGCTACCATCTGAACCAGTAGATTTCTTTCTGGACAGTTTGAAATTAAGAATTCAATTTCTTTAAGGGGATAGGTGTTTCAGATTTGGGGTTTCACTATGTGTCTGTTTTTGTAAATTGTTTTTCAAGGAAGTTATCCATTTTGTTTCATTTGTCAAATGTATTGGTTTAAAGTTGTTCATGAGATCCCCTCGTTATCCTTTTGATGCCTGTGGGATTGTTAATGACGGCCCCTTTTCCATTCAATGTATTGGTAGTTTATTATTTTTGTCTCTTTTTCTTTCTCTCTCTTACTAGGAGATTAAAGTTTTATTAATCTTTTCAAAGAACCAGCTTTCATTTTTGTTGATTATCTCGGCTTTCTTTGCCATTGATTTCTTTCTCATTTTTATTACTTCCTTCCTCCTACTTATTTGGGATTTAATTTGTTCTTCTTTTCCTGGTTTCTTAAGTTGGAAACAGAAATTATTTATTTTACATTTGTCTCCTTTTTGAATAGAGGCATTGAATGCTGTAAATTTCCCTATAAGCACTGTTACAGATAGAGTTCTCTTTTAGTATACTGAACTTTATCATTCAGTTCAAAGTATTGTCTAACTTCACTTTTGAGTTCCTATTTTACCCATGACTTATTTAGATATGTGATGCTTGATTTACAAATACTTGGGGATTGCCTATCTGTATTTTTGGTATTGATTTCAAGTTTGATATTTTTCCAGTCTGATAGCATCTTCTGCTTGATTTTGGTCCTTAAATTTTTCTTTAAATTGCATCATGGCCCTGCTTATGGTCGACTTGGTGAATAGTCCATGTGCACTTGAAAAGAAAGTATTTTTCTCCTGTTGGTTAGTGTAGTGCTCTGTAAGTGGGTATCAGGTCAAATTGATAATGTCGTTCCGTTATTCTATATTCCGATTCTTTTGTCTACAGATTCTATCAGTTCCAGGGAGATGTATATTAAAACCATCAACCACGACTGTGAATATTTCCTTTTAGTGCTATCAATTTTTGCTTCAAGTACTTAGAACCTTTGTTACTAAGCGGAAACTCATTGAATTTTGTATATTCTTTGTAAATTATGAAATCACCCTCTTTATCTCTGTTCTCAGTACACTAGGATTGGTGGGATGTCTCTCTCATCTTTCCTTCCCCTTCCCCAATGGTAGATGACCGCTGTCTCCTACCCATTGTAAAGCCTAGAGTGTGGGAGGGGTTCTTACTTACACTTCCTAAGTTTTGTTTACCATCATCTCTTAGACTTGTGGTTTAGTGCCATCTTTGCTGAAGTAAGAGAACTCACCATAATATTTGTACGATGTCTGACAACCATATAATATTCCAAAATACTGTGCATGCTTGAGTAAGCAATGGCCTGTTCAAATCCAGTCTCCAATTTGGAAGTCAAGGTTTGTTCATGGTATATTTTAAATGAAAGTTCTTGAAGGAGTCAAGGGGGGGCTATATCTTAAGCGAAATGGAGGAAGGGAAATTTTTTATTTATAATTGCACACATGCAAATGCTAGATGAGGGATTGACTCACCTCTGGAGCTTGGGAGAACCTGGAGTCATAATCCACAGAGCCAAAGAGAGAAATGCTACAAATTTACATCAGTTTAGAGTGGAATGTAAGGAGACAAACCATTCCGTGATGGATTATGGTTCATACAAGGCTTTTGTTTATTATAAACCTGTTCGTATTTTACTGCATATGAGGATTCTTAACCAAGTATGAATTCAGCATTCTCTTTAGCTTGTGCTAACTGAGGCTTTGGAAAGAAAAATATAACATTAAAATATTGGGTGCATAAAAGTTACTGGTAAGATATAAACTTCAAAATTTAAGTTTTTCCATTTCTCTGCTTTTTCATGTTTCATGTTATGACCTTGTTGAGCTTGGGAGACATTTTTTACAGAAAATTGAAATACGGAGTTTTATGAAAGTAATATCCGATGAGCATAAAAATCACAGAAATTATGTTTTGCCAACCCTTTGTTGTTCCCTATAATGGCTTTTGGGGCATTCTTTGTGGTCCATACTTCAAGCATCTAATTTAAAGAGAAGAAAATATTCATCATTAGCTTAGTTTCACATTTTTACTAGGTAGATTTTCCTTAGTAGATCACAAAGAATGTATTGACTGCTTTGATATCCAATGTAATTCTAGGGTAAATCTGGGAGAACTGTTCTCCCATAGAATTAAATATGGTGAATTTGTTCCACGGTTATTTCTTCCATGCATCTCATTGTATTTCATCATGTGAAAAAGTGATATGATTATGGGCTTTAGGCAGAATGTTATTTTGTTCACTTAAGATTCATTCTCAGGAAGATTGAACAAATTTGAATTTCATATGAAAGCTTTCTTTCTTTGCTTCATTAACTCTTTCCCTTTATTTAACAGAAAATCTGCTTCTGGGAAAGATCTACAGATCTCCCCAGTGCCTGTGGGGCCTGGACTAGCAGCAGGGGGGCTTCATTGAAGGCTACTGCATCCTGTGACTCATTAAGCAGGATGCCATGCATATTTCCAAGACAGGACTTTGGTGTTGCAGTTGCACAACCCTTCTAGAAATTTGATACTGACTAAAATTTGCCTTCATCTCCCACTATAAAGCCTCAGAGTTTTTTTAAAAAAAAAATCTTATTCCTGCTAAGAGACAATTTGGTACAGAGGACAGAACATGGGTTGTGGAACCAGACTCTAGCACTCCCTAGCTCTGTGATGTTGGGCAAGTGAATTAGTCTTTCTGAGCCCCACTCTCCATATCTGTAAAAATTGAGATAACAATAATCCTTTGTAGGATTGTTGTGAGGAGTAGAGACAAGGTTTGTAATCATCTTGGCACTTGGTAGGCACTTAAACAAATAGGAGCTATTACTATGGCAGTAAAGCATAATGGTAAAAGCAGGGACTCTGGAACTAGACTGTTGGGTCCAAATCCTGCTCTGATATATACTAGCTGCCACTTAGGTAAATTGGTTAACTTCTCTATGTCTTGGTTTTATCATCTATATAGAGATAATAATAGTACCTGCCTACCTCATCAGTAAGGCATTTGCGGTTCAGTGGTAGAATTCTTGCCTTTGATGCAGGAAACCTGGGTTTGATTCCCAACCAATGGACATCACACACAGCCACCATGACGATATGATGGTGAACACGTTTCAGCAGAGCTTCCAGACTAAGACAGAGTAGGAAGAAAGGCCTGGCGATTTACTTCTGAAAATCAGCCAAAGAAAACCTTATGGATCACAGTGGTCTGATACACAGCCTATCACCAGGATAGCACAGGATCAGGCAGCATTTCATTCTGTTTTGCATGGGGTCACCATGAGTAGGGGCTGACTCAACAGCTATCAACAACAACCTCATTAGAAGGATTAAGTGAAAAAATACTTGTAAAGGACCAGTCTTTCTGATTAGTGGTGGTAATTAAATTGAGAAGGACTCCCGGGGTGATGCAAATGGTTAAGCACTTGACTACTAACTGAAAGCCTTGGCGATCTACTTCCAAAAGGTCACAGCCTTGAAAATCCTATGGAGCAGTTCTACTCTGATGCACCTGGGGTCGCCAGGAGTCAGAATTGACTCAACTGGTTTTTTAGTTAAATCGAAAGAGGTTTCATGCTCCTAGGCCTCAGAGGTCATATAGTTTAGCTCTCTCATTTTATAGATGAGGAAATAGAAGTCCAGGGTGTATACAGAACTTTCCTAAAGTCCCAAGACTAGTGTCATGGTTTGAATTACGTCCCCCCAAAAATGTGTATATCAGTTTGGCTGGGCCATGATTCCTGGTACTGTAAAGGTTTACTGATTTTCCTATAAGTTGTAAATCCTGCCTCTATGATGTTAATGAGGGAGGATGGGTGGCAGTTGTGTTAGTAAGGCAGGACTGGATTGTGTCCTGAGGCAATCTCTTGAGACAGAAAGAGAGAAGTGAGCAGAAAGACGGGGGGGACCTCATACCATCAAGTAAGCAGTGCCGGGAGCAGACCACGTCCTTTGGACCGGGGTCCCTGCGCAGAGAAGCTCCTAGTCCGGGGGAACACTGAAGAGAAGAAGGCCGACAGAGAGAAAAAGCCTTCCCCTGGAGCTGACGCCCTGAATTTAGACTTTTAGCCTACTTTGACTGTGAGGAAATAAACTTCTCTTCATTAAAACCATCCACTTGTGGTATTTCTGTTAGAGCAGCATTAGATGAGTAAGACAACTAGTTAGCAGGAGAACTGAGACAGAAACCCAGGATTCTCATTTCCATTATTCCACCAAGCCTGTAGTTTTAAAGGTGGAAATGGCAGTTTACCTTGAATGCAAGTAAATGCTGTTTCTAATTACAATGTGCAAACCCATAGCTAACATTACCTTATTATAATGTCTACTTCTGACTTGTGCAAATGCAAAGTCATGCTTTGTCCATTATCAACAATATCAATGTTTTTGTAGGGGGTGAAAAAAGGAGCTCCAGGCTTCCTGAACACATAAAATACCAGTGGACGCACCTGCCAAATATCCTTAGTTAGGAAAGAAACCATTATATTATCAATACTTTGTCTAAATGGCATTTCCTCTGCCGCAATCACAAAACACCACCTGCAGCCAGCTCTTCTGGAGAGGGAAAGGCTTGAAATTTGTTATGTCTGGGGCTGGCGATTTTAATGCTGAGAAATCTCAGAGACTTGTTTAGGAAAAGCAAGGGTACAGTTTCTGATTTAATGAGACATAAAGGAGCTGTTCTTGACCTGCTTCAACTTCTTGTGCTCTTTGCTCTGGTCGTGAGAGCCAGAGAGCTGCACCTCCTGGTAAATAACCATATCGTGGGCTTCACTTGTCTACTTGTTGCTTTTCTATTAGGAGTAACCCAGGCTGTGCACGCCTCTCCCTACAGACTCAGCCACTGGCTTCTCCTTGCCCTGTTAGTGCAGTATCATTTCTGCACTCGAGAGGGTCCCCTTAACTCAGGAAATTATAGCATAGGGTAAAAAAGAACACATGAAAAATTGATCTTATTTTAGACACGTCTTTTCCAACCCCATCAAATCCCATTACTTAATTTCCCCATAGTTCAGCTGAAGTAGAAAATCTGTTCGGACTAAATGGCCTCTGAGGTGTTTTCCAAGTCAAGAAATGAAACAAAGCACAACTTCATCTGCAGTCCCACTCCACTAGGAAGGTGAAGAGGAAGGAGTCAGACAGACTTAGGTCGTGGCTTGGTTCATTCACATCATGTCACTCGTTAGGTTTCTGAATTTGGACATACAGCTCAACATCTCTGGGCCCTAATTTCCTGACTTGTAAAATACCACCTATGTCACATGTAAAATGTATTGTACTATTACTTGCAAAATAGATGAATTAAAGTGCAAGACAAATGAAACTCAAGCTGTTTTTTGAATACACTTATTTTCAATAATTTTATATTTATAGGAAAGTTGCAAAGATAATACAGAGATTTCCCACATACCCCTCACCCAGTTTCTTCTAATGTTAATATGTTACTGTGGTACTTTTTTTTTTTAATTGTACTTCAGGTGAAGGTTTACAGAACAAATAGTTTCTCATGAAACAGTAGTACACATATTGTTTTATGACACTGTGGTACATTTTGTCAACAGTAAGAAGCAAATATTGGTACATTACTATTACTAAACTCCAGATTTTATTCGGATTTCACCAGTTTGCTACGAACGCCCTTGTTCTGTTCTTGGAGCCAATCTAGGATCCCACATTGCATTTAGTTGTCATGTCTCCTTAGTCTCCTCTGGTCTGTGACAGTTTCCTAGTGTTTTCTCGTTGTGTGTGTGTGTTTTTAGCTCAGATTTCTTTAACAGTAATTCCACAAGACGATTGTGTCCCGAAGAGTTTACCTGAGTCTTGCATCAATGCATCTAGTTTACAACTTCTGACCAGTCCATTAGCAGGACCATGCTTACAGACTTCTACCTGAAACCACCCTATGACTAACCCCAGCCCCAAAGAACCTTTGCTAACTCCCTCCTTTTGAGCCACTCCTAAGACCCTATCAAGGGGATATGCTCTCTTACTCTACATGTTTATATACTCAGCTTTGTGTGACCAACAGGTTTCCCTGATAGTTTTTGTAGGGGGGCTTTCACAAGGAGGTCTATGATGATGCAATTCAGTCATCCACTAAATGCAAGAATCCCTTCTATAACATCTGACAAGTATTTACCCAGCTCTTTGTGAAGCCCTCCAGTGACAGCTCATTGATTACCCCCCAAAGTCATCCATTCTATCCATTTTTGGGAGCCCCGGTCACTGAGTCAGATTCAACTCGATGGCAATGGGTTTGGGTTTTTTGTTGTTGTGCTTTGAAATGGATTTGCCAAAATGAACCTGTCTTAGTCACCTCTTGCTGCTCTAACAGAAATACCACAAGTGGATGGCTTTAGCAAAGAGAAATTTATTCTTTCATAGTCTAGGAGGCTAGAAGTCCAGATTCAGGGTGCCAGCTCCAGGGGAAGGCTTTCTCTCTCTGTCAGCTCTGGGGGAAGGTCCTTGTCATCAATCTTCCCGTGGTCTGGGAGCTCAGCGCAGGAACCAAAGGACATGTTCACTCCAGGCTCTTGTTCTTTTGTGGTATGAGGTCCCCATGTCTCTCTACTCACTTCTCTCTTTTATATCTCAAAAGAGATTGACTTAAGACACAACCTAACTTTGTAGATTGAGTCCTGCCTCATTAACATAACTGCCAGTAATCCTACCTCATTAATATCATAGAGGTAGGATTTACAACACACAGGAAAATCACATCAGATGACAGAATGGTGGACAATCACACAATACTGGGAATCATGGCCTAGTCAAGTTGACACACATTTTGGGGGGACACAATTCAATCCATAACAGAACCCTAGTCTGTTTCATTGCAGCTTCCGTTCATTTGCCCTATTGCTGGTCTCTAGAGAATTAAGATACGGGATGGAAAGTAATTTCCATCTGCAGTCCCACTCCACTAGGATGGTGAAGAGGAAGGAGTCAGACAGACTTAGGTCATTGCTTTGTTCACATCATATCGCTTGTTAGGTTTCTGAATTTGGGCATGTAACTCAACATCTTTGGGCCCTAATTTCCTTACCTGTAAAATACTATCTGCATCGTAAGATTGCTGTACAAATGAAATAACACATATGGATGCACCTAGCACATTACCAGGTACAGAGAAAACTTTTTTTTTTAAATTTTTGTTGTTGTTGAAAATATACACAGCAGAACATTCACCAATTCAACAATTTCTACTTGTACAGTTCAGTGACATTGATTATATTCTTCAAGTTGTGCAACCATTCTCACCCTCCTTTTCGGAATTGTTCCTCCCCCTTAACAAACTCACGGCGCCCTAGACTTCCTATCTAACCTTTCATGTTGCTGTTTTCAGTGTGACCGATCCCATATAGAGAATACAGAAAAGACTCAATAAATGATAGTTACCTTTTGGTCAAGATGATCAACTGCTGAATATCAGGATGAAATATACCATTTTATGTTATTCTACATTATTATATTCTTTGCTCTTCCTGGCAATGGTGAACTCTAACTTTCCCTTCTCGTTAACTAATTTCCTAAAAGATTTCATCTTATTCTTCTGCTGAACTTTTCTTCCCTCAAGGTTTAATTAAGCTGTTACTGAACAGAACTCAAGTGTTAAATAACCTGAGAGGATCAGTTCCTAACATTCACAAATCCCATGTATTGCCAGCTCATGAGATTAGTCATGGAGTGGATGGGAAAGCTTGGCATGGATTAGCAAGTACCCCTGCTAATCAGCAGAATGTGCAGATTAGGCCCTGGCTCAGAGCATAGATCTAAATCTCCATGGCAACAACAGGGTTAGCTGTATACAAGTGAAGAAGTGATTTCAAAGCTACAAAGTGTAATAAGGTCCCTAGGTGGCCCAAACAGTTTGCGCTCCACTACTAACCTAATGGTTGGCAGTTTGAACCCACCTAGTGGTGTCATGGAAGGAAGGCCTGGTGATCTGCTTCTGTAGAGATTACAGCCAAGAAAACTCTATGGAGCAGTTCTACTCTGTAACACATGAGGTTGCCATGAACCAGAATCGACGTTAACCCAACGAGTTAGAATTTTTTTTTTTTTAAGTGTGATAGAAATCACTGCAATGAACATAAAGGGAAAAAAAAATCAGGAGAGGAGAAGTGTTTCCACTTCTTTAAGAAACTCATACAACTTTTTATAAGTTTAATGGTATCTTTTCCTTTCCTGAGCCTCTGCTACTGAAGTGTTAATTGGCAATGAAATAAACAGAAAAAAAGGAAAAAGGAGTAGAAACAAAAGTCAGAAGAAAAATCCACAAAATATGTGACCACATGTCTGTAATTTAGGGTTATTTGCATATGTGTATAGCCAAATTGTCTGAGTTAATATCCCTGTTCCACCCCTCACTGGCTGTGTGACCTTAGGCAAATGATGTGCCCTCACTGTGCCTTAGTTTCCTCACCTATGACATGGGGATAATAATAGTTCCTACCTCATAGGGATGTTATGAGAATGGAATGAGTTAACATTTATAAAGCATTTCAAATGGCACCTGGTCTAGAGTAAATGCTAAAAAAATATTTGCTGCTCTTATTATTATCACTCGCTTTATTATTCCTGCTAGTCAGTCATGATTCTGGAATATGAACCACCTTTCAATTTCATGCTCTGTGGAAAAAAAAATACAGGATGAGAAAGGTTATATTTTCCATTTTCTAATTTTATTTATGCTGGAAAAGGGACTCAGAAATGTCAGCACTGGAGAGCTTTTATAGGTATTATCATTTTCAATTTCAGTAAAACACTTAGGAAAATGGTAAGTGTGATTCTGGTTGAGACATAGACTCCAAGTAAAGCCGTGGAATTGTTTAAATTCTCATCAAAATCCAGGAGTGGTGGATGTCTGTAAAATCCAATGGGATCAAAATTGAATTAGTTTACCTCAGATAGAGAGTCACCTTTTGATCAAATTAATTCTTTTATATATATATATATAGCTCTGGAAAACAAACCCAGGCCCCTGCCCCCTCATGGGCATATTCTCTTTGTGGTCTCAGCTCATTTCACCTTGCGTCTGTCTGTTGGTTCATTAGGTTTCTACTCGAAGCAGGATAATTGTAGTAATTCAAGTTTGGATTTAATTTTCAGTGCTACACTTAATGGGAGATTATTCTAGTAGATACTGGGCTACTTGGTTTTTGAGGTCAAAATTGTCTGGGTTTTTTTGTTGTTGTTTGTTTGTTTGTTTTTTAACGCAAGCAAAACTCCTGCTAATGACCACCCAGTGGTCCAAAAGCTTTCCAAGGCAGTGTAATGGAGCTGAAAGGGAATGAGACTAGGAGTCAGAAACCTGGGCCTTGAAACCCTGCTGGCCTCCTCTCACTTATCTTCCTTCACTCCAATGTCCTTGTCTTTGTTTTTCAATCTTATCTTCTTGTACACCTTTCTGTAAGTCGCCACAAATCCTCTTTGGAGTGAGGCAGGACCTACATGGATAAACTAGTTGTGGGATGTTGGGCAAACCACAACCTTGGTAGGACACAGTTTTCTTTCTAAAATGGAGCCAGTGGAAACCTACTCTGGCTACTTCACCCGTTCTCATGCAGATCAAGTAAGATAATGGTTATAAAAGGGCTCTGTCAAAACCCAAAGTGCTCTATACATGTAAAGACTTGCTTTAATATTAGAATAAGCTAAAATGTGGACAAATCTAATTACTAACCAGTTAACTTTCCCTTTCACAAGGAGCCCAGTAGCCCTCTCATACTTCAATGCTTCAACATTGCTTCTATCTGTTTGTAATTGGAACATGGACTAAATCCTCCACGCCCTAACATTTATTGTACATGAGCCTATTCCATCAAAATGAGCCTGTCCTGTATTTCATTTCTATAGATGCCTACTGTCTGCTTTCCAAAGTAAAAATGCCATTTATTGAGCCCCTGCTTTGTTTAGATGTGGAAATCCAAGGATGAAGTTCCGCTCTCTGCCTCAAGGAGCTAACTGTTAAGTAAGCATGGCAGACAAGTATATAGAAAGGATTGTTATAAAGACCATGATAGCTATTTGCATAGGGTGATATGGAGCAGAAAAGAGGAAACTGTGACTTATCGTGGAGGCTGTCAAGGAAGGTTTCCCAGAGGAGATGGTGCCTGAGATAAATCTTGAAGAATGAGTAGCTGTTTGCAGGGTAGGAAGGCATTTGAGTTGGAGGTAACAGAATTTTCAAAGATACCACAGTTGGAGCGCCTAAAGGGCAGGAGCGGGTAGTTTGGGGGAATAGTAATTACTTTGGTATGTCTGAAATTCAGTGTTTCAGAGGGTGGCTGGCAGGAGGTGAGGGTGACAAGGAACTCTGGTGCCTGACAATGAAGGGCTTGTATGCGATGGAGAGCCACTGAAGAATTTTTTTTATTGTGGTAAAAATATGTATAACAAAACGTTTACCATTTCAGCATATTTTACATGTATAATTCAGTAAAATTAATTACTTTCATCATCTTCTTATCATAGATGAGGAAGCCAAGGCACAGAGAAGGTAATTAATTTGCCTAGGGTCACACAGCTAATCACTGGTGGAACTGGGATACTAACCCCGACAATCACCACTGTTTCCAATATTTTCCATCACCCTTAACAGAAACCCAGTGCCCCTAAGGAATGACTCTCCCTTCCCCCCATCCCTCCTGCCCCTGGTAACCACTAAAAAACTTTGTTTGGCTTATACCTTTGCTTATTCTAGATATTTCATATAAGTGGGATTATATAATATTTGTCCTTTTGTGAGTGATTATTTCATTTAACATGATGTTTTCAAAGAACATCCGTGTCGCAGCATCATGACATTATCAGATATATAGGCTAGAATTGTAGCAGTGAGCAGAGTAGTTTGATCCCAGAGAAAGCAGTTAGGAGGCTATGGTGAAATTCAAACAAGAAGTGAAATAGGAGTGGGTGACAGTTGTAACAATAGCAGTTTAAAAGATATATTAAGAAGGTAGAATGTGTAGTTCTTGGTTACGCCTTCAATGTGGTTTGGGACAGAGACAGAAGAATCCAGGATAATGCCCATTTTTCTGACTCAGTTGAATTGGTCGATAGTAACACCCTTAATAGCCACATGGAATAAGAGAAGAGGACCTCGTTTGGGGAGATGAGTTCAATTTCGAATTTGTTGAGTTTGAAGTAGAGGGGCATTTGGGTAGAGCTATCCATATATGACTCAGAGGAGCTATGTGAACTGATGAAAGCAATCAAGAGTTTTGGAGTTGTAGGTGTATAAATGGCAGTTCTTCCCTGCACTATTCATGTGCCTGGGTCCTTCTCATATTTCAAGAGTTAGCAAGATGTTGTCTCCTTTTAGAGGCCTTCTCTGATCTCCCAATCTTAATCAGCTTCTTTCGTATTACTCTTATACAGCGCGTTCTGTACTTACTTTCATAGCAATGATCACAATTTATAATTACATATTTATGTTAATTTTTTAATGCCTGACTGCTCATTAGACTACGATTTTCATGTAAGCAGGATCACATCCGCTTTGTTCACTACTGAATACTACAACTCAGCCTGGTGCATAGTAAATGAACTCAAAGAACATTGCCTGAAAAGCTGAATGAAGTCATACAAGTAATACCTAGATAGAGAAGATTGAGGAAGAAAATTAGAGCATATAGGACAGAATTCTGAGGAACTCAAATGGTCAGTAAAAGGAAAAGGGACTGGTAAACGAGACTGAGAAGGAGCAGTTAGATAAGTCAGAGGAAAACCAGGAGAGTATATAGTGTGAGAGACGCCAATGGAAGATTCGTATGTCAGGGAGAGTGGTCAATAGTGTTAAATGCTACTTAAACGTAAAAGTAATAGAAAGTAATGACTGAGACACAATCATTGCATATAACAATTAAAGGTTGTTGTTGCTGATCTTAGTAAAAGTAATATTTGTGGTATGGTTGAAGAGTGAATGGAGATTTCTAGTTGACATAGTGAACTGAGCTATTGCGGAAGCACCTGCCCTTCTACAAACACATAGAAATAGTGGATAAAATATTACCTTGAATCTTTGACAATGTACAACAGAATTCAAAAACAAAAAAGATAAATCTCCAGGTGGTAGAGACAAAGAAGCAATTCAAAGCCAAAGCAAAGTGCAGCTGTTTCAAGCTAAATGGCCAACAATAGTATCAGAAATGGGTTCATGCCCTGGGGCTTGAGATGAAGCCACAACCTTGATTCAGAGCCTGAGCTTCCCACATAAAGCCAGGAGCCAAGAAGTCCTGTTCAGTTCAGGATAAATCAGGGCCCAAGGCCTAGAATATAAGTAAGGTGTTCATTCTGGGCTGAGAGTGTAAGTAACTGGAGCTCTACATCTCTGTTTGTACTACCAAGTGGGAAGATTAAATAAAAACTGATCTGGAACAAACAAAACCCATAGACGTTTGACAAAGAAAGAAAACAAAACTATAGAGATTGATAATGCTACCATCCAGGGTCCATGTAGGATTTCTGCCGAAAACAACTCTCCTGCTGAAGATGAGCCCACAGTCAAATTTACGGAGTAGGCAGGGAAATTACCACCACAGGGAGTGTCATCAGTGGCAATAAACAGGGTTATTCATATTCCAGAAGTGTTATATAATAAGACAATATGACAGATACTTTAAGTGTCTTCAAAATGTTTGATGGGAAAAAGTAAGGAATAGAATTCATAAGATATGAACAGGACATTGTGAAAAATATAGTAGACGTGTGAAAAGACCAGATGTAAATTATTTAATTTAAAATTTATATATATATATATAATTTAATTTTATGATATGTGATATATACATGTATTACTTTATTGCATATTATATAATTCTATATATTGATGTGTGTATTAATGAAATTTTCAGTCAAACAATAGACTAAACCCAGCTGAAGAGGGGATCAGTGAAACATTCAGATTTTCCACAGAATGATAAAGAGATGGAACTAGGAAAGAGAAGTTAAGAGTCATGAAGGATAGAATGAGGTCTAACATATACCTAATAGAAGTTTCAGAAGAATAGAGGGAGATTTAAGGAGAAGCAATAGTTAAGAGTTGATGGTTGAATTTAAGAATTGAAGAAAAATAATTGAACAATCAAATGAGCATACTTTATTCCAAACAGCATAAATAATAGACATGTCCCAGAATTTCAAGGAAAAAAATCTTCAAATGTTACTGGTGGGAATAGACAGGGTACCTATAAAGTGACAATAAGACCAACAGCAAATTTCACACCAGCAACAATATAGGTCATAAGACATTGGAATAATAACAAGGTTGAGGGAATTTAGAATTTCTATGAAACCCTGGTGGCATAATGGTTAAGTGCTATGGCTGCTAACCAAAGGGTCAGCAGTTTGAATCCACCAGGCACTCCTTGGAAACTCTACGGGGCACTTCTACTCTATCCTGTACGGTTGCTATGAGTTGGAATCGACTCAGTGGCAATGGGTCAACAGGTTTATGCCAAGATGATATACTATTTGAGAATCAGGGCAAAATAGATATATTTTCAGACATAAGAACATTATACAAATTTACTATTCTCAGACTCCTTCTAAAAGAAATACCAAAGAATGTTCTTCAGCAAAGAAAGTAGAACCCAGAAAGTAGTAGGATACAAGAAGCAATGATTTTATATCTAGATATACACGCACACACACATGAATGATGAATGTGAGGTAAGGAAATGGGGATTGTTGGTGAAGACAATTGTTTTCAAGAGGCTTGGCTGTGAAGGGTAAGAAAGGCTAGGGTAGGAGCTGAATTAGCTTTTCTAACCTTTTAATTTATGCTATATCAAGAGCAAAAATAGCACAGCAACCTATGTGTACACTCACGTGTGTACACACTCATAGAGCCAGTACTTTGAACTGACAGGGGATGTTAAAATTGAGGGATTCTCCAGAGCTTTCTTTTCCTTTAAGCTACCACACCAGCTCATTCTGTCATTTAAAATATCACCATTGGAGGCACTCTTTTGAAGCACAATATTGTCTCCATAAAATCCCTGTTAGAATTAGCCTGTTCCCTGGGATGTGATGAGGACATATTAGTACCCATTAACCTGGCACCGATGAGAACATCTAATTAGCTAGCTGTCTAATTGGGAAGCAGTGACCTAGAGATATGGGAAAAGACCATTTTAATGAAGGAGAAGAACTGGGAAAACCTGAAGCCCAAAGTTTTGTCTGGAAGAGCAGGCTCCTGTGAGGCCTCTTAAGGACCTTGGACATCTGGGCTGAGGTGCTAGCTATAGAGTGTTGCCTGAGGCTTGCCTGGGGTACACACACACAGACACATACACACACCCCACAGATGCACACATGATAAGTTGTCTTGGTTCTTTTTGTAGTGAAGTAAGGTGATATTGTTTCCCTTAACCGTTCTCTCAAGTATTTCTTTTTTTTTTTCCTCTTCAGACCAAACAACACCAAGATTCTGGCAGAAAAAGTAGGCACTGATATTTAGGGGCAGGAAGCAGAATGCAGTGAGTAGGAAGATTTTTAATAGGTTTTCCATATATTCAAATACCAACCAAATCCTAGTTTTCACTCACCAATAGGAATATTGAAATCTGCATAGAGGAATTACTAGGATTACCTGGCTTGGACAGTCATTTCCCTATAATCTTTAATTCGTTAGCGTACAGTTTTATCATCATCATCATAAAAATTGTTTAGTAACTGCCCACATGCAAATCCCTGGTCCCCCAGCTCACTCCAGTCATTGCAGGAGAATGGCTGACTCACCATGGCATATATGCCAATTTAATTTTCTTTTTGATTGGCATCTTTCCAAAGGGATTACTTCTACTAAACCCTCTGCTGATGGCAGTCGTAAATTGATAATCTACTGTACGCTTGAACATCACTGTTGACAATATGTGCTGAACACAATCAGTTGGGAAAGGGAAGACAATCAGTTTACAAGCAAGAAAAAAAACAACTCACAAATACCGATCAGAATATCCACGTAGCACATCTGATTTGTCCCCATCCCCAGAATGCTTCATGAACATACCAGTAATGAACGTTTCACAGAAAAGTACACTCATGGAGAGCAGTCACATATGAGACCAACTTATTACCAAGTGATTTAAAATATGTTATTGCTGTTAGCTGCCCTCAAGTCTGCCCTCAACTCATGGGGAACCCATGCACAACAGGATCGGACTGTTACGATCAATAGGGTTTTCATTGGCTGATTTTTGGAAGTAGATCCTCAGGCCTTTCTTCCTAGTCCATCTTAGTCTGGAAGCTCCACTGAAAACTGTTCAACATCTGTCAGTTCAACAAGCCTCCATTGACAGATGGGTGGTGGCTGTGCATGTGGTACATTGGCTGGGAATCGAACCCAGGTCTCCCTCATGGAAGATAAGAATTCTACCGATAAAACACCATTGCTTCTGATTCAAAATATAAAGAAAAAAACAAAACAAACCCATTGCCATTGAGTCAATTCCGACTCAAAGCAACCCTATAGAACAGAATAGAACTGCCCCATAGGGTTTCCAAGGAGCAGCTGGTGGATTCGAACTACCAACCTTTTGGTTAGCAGCCAGTCTCCCAAGATTTTCTGTCTTGTCAGCTGAGGTAAAATAATGTAGCCTGGTAAGAAGAATCTAATCCCAGACATCAAGTCAGGCCAATGTTTGAGGTCTGGCTTTGCCCAGTTTTGTTCCCCAGCTTCCTAGTTTCACCTCTTCCTCTAAAATTCATCTTTAGTGAGATATTTTTTCCGAAGCCACACCCAATTCCTGCCCTTCTGCCCACAGAGTTAGCTGTGCTGCCTCTTGGACTCCCCCAAACTTTGGATTTTGGGTACCACTTTCACACTACTTATCACTTTTGTATTTTCATTATTTAGTCACTTCTCTTCCTCTTTCCCACCACGTGTCTGTCAGTTTGTCATACCGTGGTGGCTTGCATGTTGCTGTGATACTGGAAGCTTTGCCACTGGTATTGCAAATACCAGCAGGGTCACCCTTGGTGGATGGGTTTCAAAGAAGACTCCAGACTAAGACAAACTAGGAAGAAAGACCTGACAATCTACTGCTGAAGAAATTGGCCAGTAAAAACCTCATGAATAGCAGCAGAACATTGTCTGATATAGTGCCAGAAGATGAGCCCCTCAGGTTGGAAGGTACTCAAAAGACAACTGGGGAAGAGCTGCCTCCTCAAAGTGGTGTCGACATTAATGATATGCATGGAGTCAAGCTTTCGAGACCTTCATTTGCTGATGTGGCAGGACTCAAAATGAGAAGAAACAGCTGCAAACATCCATTAATAATCGGAACATGGAATGTACAAAATATGAATCTAGGAAAATTGGGAGTCATCAAAAATGAAATGGAACACATAAACATCGATATCCTAGGCATTAGTGAACTGAAATGGACTGGTATTGGCCACTCTGAATCAGACAATAATATGGTCTACTATGCTGGGAATGACGAAGAGGAACATTTCAAAATCTATCCTGAAGTACAATGCTGTCAGTAATAAGATAATACCCATACACCTACAAGGAAGACCAGTTAATATGACTATTATTCAAATGTATGCACCAACCACTAAGACCAAAGATGAAGAAATTGAAGATTTTGACCAACTTCTACAGTCTGAAATTGATCAAACATGCAATCAAGATGCATTGATAATTACTGGCGATTGGAATGCAACAGTTGGAAACAAAGAAGGATTGGTAGTTGGAAAATATGGCCTTGGTGATAGAAACGATGCTGGAGATCTCATGATAGAATTTTGGAAGACCAATGACTTCTTCATTGCAAATACCTATTTTCAACAACATAAACAGCGCTATACACATGGACCTCACCAGATGGAATACACAGGAATCAAATCGACTACATCTGCAGAGACAGTAGAGAAACTCAATATCATCAGTAAGAGAAGGCCAGGGGCCAGCTGTGGAACAGACCATCAATTGCTCATATACAAGTTCAAGTTGAAGTTGAAGAAAATTAGAACAAGTCCATGAGAACCAAGTATGACCTTGAGTATATCCCACTTGAATTTAGAGACCATCTCAAGAGTATATTTGATGCATTCAACACTAATGACTGAAGACCAGATGAGTTGTGTAATGACATCAAGGACATCATACGTGAAGAAAGCAAGAGTTCATTAAAAAGACAGGAAAGAAAGAAAAGACCAAAATGGATGTCAGAAGAGACTCTGAAACTTGCTCTTGAATGTCGAATAGGTAATGTAAATGGAAGAAATGATGAAGTAAAAGAGTTGAACCGAGGATTTCAAAGGGCTGCTTGAGAAGACCAAGTATTATGATGAAATGTGCAAAGACCTGGAGATAGATAACGCTTGGCATTTCTCAAGCTGAAAGAAATGAAGAATATTGAAGGATTCTATGGGAAAAATATTAAACGATGCAGAAAACATCAAAAGAAAATGGAAGGAATACACAGAGTCACTGTACCAAAAAGAATTGGTCAACATTAAACCATTTCATGAAGGAGCATATGATCAAGAAGCGACGGTACTTGAAGGAAGAGGTCCAAGCTGCGCTGAAGGCATTGGCCAGAAACCAGGCTCCAGGAATTGACGGAATACCAATTGAGATGTTTCAACAAACGGATGCAGTGCTGGAAGCACTCACTCATCTATGCCAAGAAAGTTGGGAGACAGTTAACCGGCCAACCGACTGGAAGAGATTCATATTTGTACTTATTTCAAAGAAAGGTGATCCAACAGAATGCTGAAATTATCTAACAATATCATTAATATTCCACAAAAGTAAAATTTAGCTGAAGATCTTTCAAAAGCGGTTGCAGCAGTAAATTCACAGGGAACTGCCAGAAATTCAAGCCAAATTCAGAAGAGGACATGGAACGAGAGATATCATTGCTGATGTCAGACGTATCTTGGCTGAAAGCAGAGAATACCAGAAAGATACTTTCCTGTGTTTTATTGACTATGAAAAGGCATTTGACTATGTGGGTCATAACAAATTATGGATAACATTGTGAAGAATGTGAATTCCAGAACACTTATTTGTGCTCATGAGGAACCTGTACATAGATCAAGAGGCAGTCATTCAAACAGAACAAGGGGATACTGCGTGGTTTAAAGTCAGAAAAGGTATGCGTCAGGGTTGTATCCTTTCACCATACTTATTCAATCTGTATGCTGAGCAAATAATCCGAGAAGCTGGACTATATGGAGAAGAACAGGGCAACAGGATTGGAGGAAGACTCATTAACAACCTGTGATATGCATATGACACAACCTTGCTTGCTGAAAGTGAAGAGGACTTGAAGCACTTATTGAGGAAGATCAAAGACCACAGCCTTCAGTACGGATTGCACCCCAACATAAAGAAAATAAAAATCCTCACAACTGGACCAATAAGCAACATCATGATAAATGGAGAAAAGATTGAAGTTGTCAAGGATTTCATTTTACTTGGATCCACAATCAACACC
>NW_004444015.1:9411894-9422215 GCF_000243295.1 Trichechus manatus latirostris
GAGATGGGAAGGCAGAGAGAGTTAGGAGCTGGTTGAATGGTCATGGGGAATCAGGGGTGGAAAGGAGGAGTGTGCTGTCACAATAAGCAGAGAGCAATTAGAGTCATGTAATAATGTATGTATAAATTTTTGTATGCGAAAAAAAAAACAAAAGAAGAATATTGCCTGGGACATAGTTAAACAGTCGCAGTCAAGTCAACTCCGACTCATGGTGACTCGTGTGTGTCAGATTAAAAGTGTGCTCCGCAGGGTTTTCAATGGCTGTGGTCTTTCAGAAGTAAGTGACCAAGCCTTTCTTCCAAGGTGCCTCTGCAGGGATTTAAACAGACAACCTTTCAATGTTAATAGTTGAGCGCTTAACCGCTTGCGCCACTCAGATTCCAGGACATAGTTATTGCTTGATAAATAAAAGCTGTTATTACCTTTTCATCGTTCAAGTCAGAGCTCAGTATTTGGTAAATAAAACCCATTGCCGTCGAGTCGATTCCGACTCATAGTGACCCTATAGGACAGAGTAGAACTGCTCCCATAGGGTTTCCAAGGAGTGGCTGGTGGATTCGAACTGCTGACCTTTTAGTTAACAGGCAAGCTCTTAACCATTGCACCACTAGGGCTCCTCTAGTTCTCAGTAAATCTTGAATTAATGAATGAACGAACGAATGAACAAATGGCCCAGCACAGCTTTATTTAACTTTTTTCGCCTCAGTTATCATCTCTCTAAAATGAGATTAGTGGGTGAGCATCAAGTTACCTGTTAGGAAATAAAGGTCTGAAACGGCTTGTGGCCTTCAGTGGTTGCAGGAGAATTTAACTAAATAAGTTCAGTCTGTTGAATTACGCTTTTAGCCGTGTGTCAGAAAAGAAAAGTTAAAGCAAATTAGTTAGAATGGATGCTGGAGAAAGCCCTGAATGCAAAAGGATAGTCATGGGCTTCAGACCATGGACGCGAATATATTGTGTGTAGTGTTTTTTCTCTTTGGCTGAACTCAAGCTTCCTGTAGCTGAAAGCAGATGGCACAAAAGAGCTTATGGTGTGGAAAGCCAGTTTCCCCCATGTGAAAAGAACAGAGAGAATGGGGAGTACTTTAGCGTCTAGTCTCTGCTTAGGAATGAGGGAGATAAAAATCAGAACGTGTCTTTTGGGTCTGATCCCATTGCTGTCGAGTCAATTCTGACTCATAGTGACCCTATAGGACTGAGTAGAACTCTGCCCCACAGGGTTTCCAAAGCTGCATGTAAATCTTTACAGAAGCAGTCTTTCTTACACGGAGTGGCTGGTGGGTTCGAACCACCAGTCTTTTGGTTAGCAGCCAAGTGCCTAACCACTGCACCACTAGGGCTCCTGGCGTCTCAGCACTTCAAAACCCAGATTACCTGAGCCAGACTAATTCCTAGTGTCCAGTGATTCCTCAGGTTGGGAAACTCAGAATGCTGTGAAGCAATGATTGATAATCCTCTCGTTTTAGTGATAAATTTAAATTTCACTCTAAGAAGTTATTGTTAAAAGTGTTATGAACTATGCTCATAACTATGCATAGGTCATATCGCTTCCTGCTTATTTAATTATTCAGTTTTGTTAAGGAAAGGAAAAAAATAAGTGAATTGAAAATCATGCTATAGTCCATCTTTTTCAGTTACCCGAGCCAAGAGATAGCCATATCCAGCCACCACGATTCAGTGACCCAAATTTCAGACGCTGTGCCAAGGAGCAAAGAAGTAGTATTTAAAGGGCTGGCCTCGTACGCATAAATTTTATTGGCTGAGGAGTCTTAGTTTAAATACTGCCACTGCCACTTTTGTGCTAGCCAGGAAACCATAGGTATATTACTTCGCCTCTCTAGGTCTCGCTTTCTCGTCCCTAAAATGGGGGATATGATAATACTTACTTCATAGGGTTGTTGTGAAGATTAAAGGAGATAATGTTACAGCGCTTAGGTAATTGTTTATCCAGGTAAAACCACAGTATTGATTGAGTGCTCTCACCATTTGAAGGAGTCCCAGGGTGGTACAAACAGTTAAGCGCTCGACTACTAACCAAAATGTTAACAGTTCAAACCCACCCAGAGGCGACCCAGAAGACAGGCTTGGCAATCTGTTTCCAAAAGTTCAAAACCCTGAAAACCCTCTGAACCACAGATCTACTCTGACACACATGGGGTCACCATGAGTCGGAATACACTCGATGGCTACTGAAAACAGAAAAATCACCATTTGAAATCCCACTTTTGGGAACAAAGCTAAAGCAGAGTGGGAGGTTTAAAATCCTCTGGGGCATCTGCAGTGTTCTCAGGTGGAACGTGGACCTGTCCTTCTTTTCTTCCTCAGAATGTGAAGAATATCATTTCCTCTATATTCGTCTGCGGAAACTTTTCATAGGAAATTGGTGAAAACGATGCCTTTGGCAAATATAAAATCAATCCAGTGTTCCTGCCCCCATATGTTAAATGATAATGTACTTAAGATGATTTGCAAACACTGTGTTCTCTTCCTCAAATCCTGAGTTTTGGTCATCTTCTTCCAGAAACCCTACGTCCTGAGCCCGCTTACAAACCAAAGAACCAGACGCACTGCCGTTGAGTCAATTCCAACTCATAGCAAACCCTGTAGTACAAAGTAGAACGGCCCCCATAGGGTTTCCAAGGCTGTAAATCTTTACAGAAGCAGACTGCCGTAGCTTTCTCCTGCAGAGCAGCTGGTGGGTTCTAACCGCCCACCTTTTGGTTAGTAGCCGAGCACTTTAACCACTGCATCACCAGGGTTCCTTTAAGCCAGCTCTGAGCCAGAAAAAAATGACAAAATGTCAGCTTTTGCCTCAAATTTCCATCATGTTTTCCTACCTTTTCAGTTAGATTCCTTAGTTCACTGGGCAATAAATGAACCCAGCGTTACAGATATTTTGCCTCTGAGTCTTGCACATTTTGTCCACCATAAAAGTTTCATCTTCAAAGCACCACATTGATGTTTGTTAGTCACCAGTCAGTCCATAAAATAGCAACCATTCTTTCAAGACCTTCAAGTATTATTGAATCAAACTAACTCAACTCAGAGAAGGTGGTTCTTTGTTGGCTTTGAATGTTCTGTTGCCGCTAAAGCAACCCATTTCGTTAAGAATACATTTATCGTATCTATAAGGTGTTTCCCACGTGTCAAACAAGAGAAACATTAGGAAATGATGTGACTGTCTTGACCCACATGCTCCAGTTTCACCCAATATCATCTTGCAATGGCAAAGCCCTAGTTCTCTCCACTCCCCACCAGACAGAACCTTACGCTTTCTCAATAATGGTGTTGCTGCTCCATTCCTGTGACCACTTCTTGGTTGTTGGTTATGGGCATATGAATAATAATGTAGTTTTTATCACAAAATGGGAGCTGTCTTAGTCATCTAGTGCCTCTATAACAGAAATACCACAAGTGGATGGCTTTAACAAAGAGAAATTTATTCTCTCATAGTCCAGTAGGCTACAAGTCCAAATTCAGGGCATCAGCTCCAGGAGAAGGCCTTCTCTGTCTGTTGGCTCTGGAGGAAGGTCCTTGTGATGCATCAGTCTTTCCTTGGTCTGGGAGCATCTCAGCGTAGGAACCTCAGGTTCAAGGACGCGCTCTGTTCCCGGCACTGCTTTCTTGGTGGCGTGAGGTTCCCATGTGTCTCTGCTCGCTTCTCTCTTTTTATATCTCAAAAGAGATTGGATTAAGACACTATCTAATCTTGTAAACCTCATCAGTATAACCTCATCACAGTGATAGAATTTACAACACATAAGGAGATCACATATAACCTCATCATAGTGATAGAGTTTACAACACATAAGGAAATCACATCAGATTACAAAATCATACAATACTGGCAATCATGACCCAGCCAAGTTGACAGATACTTTTGTGGGACACAATTCAATCCATGACAGGAGCCTTGAGGGAAATCCACCCCGATAGCCACCCAGGTAGATAAGGTCTCTGTTATATTCGTAGAAGCTTCTATAGAAGGAGAATCAGCCATCCATTATGGTATTTAACAACGCTTACTGAACAAAACGTTTTTCTCATACAGAACCTAAATCCCCATATATTGAAGCTTAAGCTCATTTCCTTGTACTCTTTCCTTATCATCGAGAGAGAAACCTGCACGCCAGCCAGCTGCTGTTTCTCTCCAGATTTTCTTGATTAAATTACCAAGCAGGTAATCAGAGGCCTTGAACTTTTGATGTTTAAGCTGCCATGGCCAATTAAATGGTGAAGAGCTGAATTCACAGATATGATTAATACCATGAGGGTGCTTTATGGTTTTAATGTTCATAAATTATGAGTGAACAATGAAAGTTTTATGTGGACCATAGGATTTTTCTTCATAAGGATCAGAATTAATCAGTGTTTTCCCAAATGATTTTAAATGTAAACAGAGGTGGCTTCAGTAAATTGTATAGCTTAAATATTTAGAGAATGATCTCAGAGAGGGGACATAATGAAGACCAAGCCACTGTCGTAGTGCAGTCCAAGCCCAGGGTCCCAAAGCTTTTCATTCTGAATGCAAATCAGGAGAATCAATCAATTTCTTAAAAATTGGTTCTGGAGGCCTTTGTTTCTGAAGCATAACTCCTGCAAATGATCTGACTAGGAGAAAGTCTTTGGCAGCTAATAAATGTGTCAGGTTGTGTTCCAGCATACAGTATTCACTCTTTCTGTCCCTAGAATTCCAGTGTGACACTGACAAGATTTCCTTAAATTGCATTTTTTCTTCCTGCTTGGGGTTCAGTGGCAACAGCCCTTGCTAATGGCTTTTCTCTAATCTCCTCATTTGTATTTCTATCCAGTCGTTTCTCTGGGCTTTTGAACATCATTAGATAGACCACGAAAGGTGGTACCTGCTGCCCTGTCTCTTAAAGACCCACTCTGCTGGCTGACTCAGTTAACAGGGAGACCCCAGTGTTGCTTGACCTTGCTGCACCTAAACCTGCCCCCCTTTCTTCCCTCTGAGCGCACCATCAATCCTTAACCTGGTAATTGGCCACTCTGATGTTCTGATGGACTGTTAGTAACTGAGCACAAGCAGGCAAGTGGCTCCGGTGATGTTTATTTTCCTGAAGGAAGGGTGTTGGAAATCTCTCATTTTCAGAGTTTCAGAGAGACAGCCAATTTCTTCCTGCTCCTGATTAGGCGGTCTAAATTCCCTCGTTTTTACTCAGCACAGTCACATCTGTTTGGGTTTCTGTCTTTCTCTTGGAGATGCCTCTTGAGAACAGGTCCCCTCAGCTTCCTCACAGCTCATCTGAGGCCTGCCGGAAGCGATTGGAGAGGACGATCAGAATCCTGTGCCCTGAAAACTCCCATAACTCTCTCTGAAAAGACAGCTAAAACCTGCCTCGCTAGTGAGCCCACGAGGCGTTGAGCCACAGGGACTTTTGTATTTTTCTTTGGAATCCAATTTAGAGTTTATGTTCTGGAGAGATGAGGAGGAGGAGGCTGAGGGAAGCGAAGGGGAAGATAAAGAGGTCAGAGGAGCAGAGGTGTATGTGAAAAAAATCACAGGCTCTCAGAGCTAAAAGGGCTTTAAGGACTGTCTCTTCTAGAGGTTTTTAAACATTTTGTTTTTAGCAGTGAAATCTTTTTCCATATGAAATCCTACAAAGAACGTCAGTATATCAAATGAAGCATTGGTGAGGGTGCTTCCCTCAGCTCTGTGTACTCCTAAGAGCTCTGCAGAACATACTTTGAAATCCACTAATCCAGTCTAACTACCACCTGTCAGTTTGTCGTACTGTGGTAGCTTGTGTGTTGCTATGATGCTGGAAGCTATGCCTCTGGATTTTCGGACACCAGCAAGGTCCCTCATGGTGGGTGGAGAGGTTTCAGTGGAGCTTCCAACTGAAACAGACAAGGAAGAATTTCTGAGGATCTACTTCAGAAAATTAGCCAATAAATACCTTATGGATGACAACAGAACACTGTCCAACTTGTTTGCATTGTCCTTCCTGATTGATCATTAGGAAGCATCAATCACCGGAAGAAGGACATCAAGGCTGGTAAAGTGGAGGGCCAGTGAGGGCGAGGGAGACCCTTGGTAGGTCAGATCGGCACCGTAGCCACAATGATGGACTCAAGCATGCGGGCAATCGTGAGGTTGGCACAAGATGGGACAGCATTTTGTTCTGTTGTACATAAGGTCGCCGTGAGTCAGAGTTGACTCAATAGCAGCTATCTATCTAATGTAAAGCATTACTTTAATAATGAGAAAACTGAGGTTCTGACAGGAGAAATGACACGCCAAGATCACACAGCCAGTTAGTGGCAGAGCCAGGATTATCACACGTCTCCTGCCACCTAGTCCAGAACTCTGTGAGTTGAGTTGGAGAAAAAAGCAATGAAGACTTTCTCCCTGAACATGGTCAAGGAGAGAGCTTGGTGGACAGTGCAGTGGGGCCAGGTGGTCCAGGGGGAGCACAGGAGAGGGCTCCAACACAGCGTGGAGGAGTTGGGAGCACCGAAGTTAAGCAGGGAGAAAGGAAGCTACAAATCTCGAGGAGAGCCAGCAAGTTCCATAGCAAGGGCACAGTGTGAACGGCTAGGAACAGAACAAGACGGGAGAAAAGGGGACTTTGGAAGTAGGTATCGAAAGGAGAGTGCTTTCTTCCTCTTCCCACCAAAGTGCCATACTGCTGGTCGGGGGGTGTGGGGTGGGTAGTAGGGCAGTATTTTATCACATGGATTAAAGTCTGAAGGAGTGGATACTTAACCTGACTTGAGGTGGTACAATTCTCTTCACCTTATAAGGAAAGGCAAAATAAGCATCTGTCTTTCACTATGCCTTCCTAAGTTGCATGGGGTTTGGGCACAGTTCCCCTTGAGGGATATGAGAGTGATATTCACACTTTCTCTTCCCTGAGTTCTGAAGCACCTGAGAAATAGGCATAAGCGGTAGGAGGGGATCAAAATGTTTGCTTTATTATTATTGATTAAGTGGACTAGACAATATGATTTGGACCCAAGGTCAAAATGGCCTTCCTCCACTTTCTCCCCTGGATTGAACATACTTTCTAGTCACAGGGTTCCATGAGTTGTCTTTGTGGAAAGGATTGGAGAATGCATGTGGTCTGTAGGCAGGCAGACCACCAAGTTAGAGGCCCCCATCCCCAGTCTCATCAATCACATCGATCATTCATTTCTTTTCCTGTCCATGGAGATGAAACTATAAAGGGTGGCGATGTAGAAAGATATACAAAAACCAAACCCACTGCCACCAAGTCGATTCCGACTCCTACGGGATAGAAGGGAACTGCCCCATAGGGTTTCCAAGGTTGTAATCTTTATGGAAGCAAACTGCCACATCTTTCTCCCGCAGAGCGGCTGGTGGGTTTGTACCGCTGACCTGTCAGTAGCTGAGTGCTTAACCACTGCGCCACCAGGGCTCCTTGTAGAAAGGTATAAAGTTCCTTTTATGGGCTGACAGCAACATGTGGCAGAGGGAAAGGCAAATTTTTCTCTTATGCCTCTCATTTTTCAAGATTATTAGATTTAATTGGGGAGAGAGGGTTAGAGCAAGACAGGTGCACATAAACACCTATAGAATCATCCAGTCATTAGCTTCAGCCCAGTGCTTCCATGAGCTCATGCCATAGTGTTTAATTATCAATTTTTAAAAACAATCAGGGGAGGGGGCAGATAGGAGTTGGAAACAAGTGCCTAGGTAGTTACACGTTTATGTTTGTGACTCTGTAATGATAAGCGTCCTCCCTCCTCATCATGTTGCTTCGATCTTCTCTGTGTCTGTTTACCTCCAATACGCACCTCAGAGTGGCTGAATCAGGAATCTTCCAGGCTTCCTGAACATGCCTTATGAAGGGAGTTTGCACAAGCAAACAGTGCGGGCTCTCTTGGTGGGGAATGGGAGGACAAAGCATGGGAAAGACCTCCTGGTTATCTCAATCCCCTCATACCCTTCCCTGAAACAGAACTTTGTCCTTCTTTAGCTTTGCCATGCCTGCTTTTGTTCAGGGTCCCAAGGGAGAAGCGAGCAGGGGTTGGGGGTGCTAAGGAGAGTGAGCAGGGACTTCTGAACTCTCCTGCTGGTGTTACTGTTGTTGTTGTTAGCTGCCATTAGTCATACCCCAAATATTTGTCCCTAGTCAAAGCTTCATAAGGTTTTCACTTCTTTTCAGAAGTAGACTACCAGGTCCTTCCTCCTAGTACAGCCAGAATGCTCCTTAGAAGCAAGGATGGCGACACTTCATCTCACATACTTTGGACATGTTGTCAGGAGGGACCAGTCCCTGGAGAAGGACATCATGCTTAGTAGAGGGTCAGTGAAAAAGAGGAAGACCCTCCATGAGATGGATTGACACAGTGGTTCAACAGTGGGCTCCAGCATAACGACGACTGTGAGCATGGCACAGGACCGGGCAGTGTTTTGTTCTGTAGTACATAGGGTCGCTATGAGTCGGAACTGACTCAACAGCATCTAACAACAACAAGTCAAAGCTTCTTCTGGCCCTTTTTTTGGTGAGGTTATTTCCCTAATTTGACCAAGAGTCACACACATTCTGCACAGGGAAACATCTTCCTATCCTCCAGAATCAATATAAATCAGTCATTCACCAAATCTTTTTAACAAACTTTTATTGAGCATAGGCTACATGCCAGGAACTGTGCCAGGTGCTGGCAATATAGTGGTGAACAAGTCCCAGTCCCGATTTTCAGAGTTCAAGGTCCGGTGGGAGCAGACCAGTGTTTTATCCCATGGGTTCAAGTATGAAGGAGTAGATCCTTGAACTGACTTGAGGTGGTACAACCCTCTTCTACCTTGTCCTCCCTTTTATTTTTGGGAAAGGCAAAAGCACAGAGGAATAGGCCAACCTGCTGGAATTTCAGACCATTTGGCATCAGTCTCCTGTAACTATGCGTCTTAGCCCCTGCACCTCCCCACCCACCCTCGCCCCAGCCCAGCCTGCTTGCAGTGCCCTTGATGAGGCAAAAGACATTTCAAAGCTGGGGAGAGGTGGAAGGGCAGGTGGCATTCCCCTATGAAGCCATGAAATCCACAGAAGGGTGAGGCAATTCAGCTCGGATGCGCTAAGAAGCCTGGAAGAGTTTCCTCCTTGGGAGCTCAGGCAAGAAAATCAAGGCTAGAGTCTGGGGACAAGCTAAGCATTTTGTTTTGCATCTACATCAATTCTGAAAAGATCTGGAAGATATGGAGGTGAGAGGGGTGGGAGGTCCAGTAGGGAGTGTAGTGGCAGCTCCAAGACAGAGCAGCCCTTCTGTAAGTCCTCCAGTTGGGGCTTCCTTCTTGGCCTCAGAAATCGAGTAAAATAATTGTGTCTGTTTGAAGGTAGGGATGTGTGATGGACGCTCATCTTTGCTGCATTTTTGACCTTTCTTCTACATTAGAAGATAGAACAGGGAGAGGGCAGAACTTGTGAATAGAGTTAGGACAGCAAAAAGCCCCTGAATTGGGGGACGGGGCGATGGGGGGCTGCCTGAGACTGAAGAATAGGAAAATAAAAAAAAAAAGAAAAAGGAAGAAGTTAGGACATTGGAGACGGCTATAAGTTAAATAAAGAGGCTTGGACAGGCATTTCCCAAATATTCTATAACCCGGGCTCTCTGCTTGGATCCCAACCCCAAATGAAGAGATGAGGGGCACAGAGGAAAACGGGGTTCAGGCCGCACCAATTGTCCTGAAATGAAAAGTCAGCAGAAACCACTGGGTGGCAGCGTGGCGTGCGGGCGCAGCTCTGCAGTGCCTGCCGCTGCCGCTGCCGCCGCGGGGGCCAAGCCGGTCTGGGAGCCTTGGCCTCCTCCTGAACGGCTACAAGTGTCGCCATGCGAAATACCTCCACGCGGAGCGAGGGGGGTGGCCGAGTCCCAGCCCGGGGCAGAGGCTGGCGAACTTCCCGGGTGCTGCAGGCTGTGCGCTGTCCGGCCAGCTGGCAGTCGAATACTAACGAGACACCCCCGCACCCCACACCCCACATCGCCGAGCACACCCCGCTCCTCCTTCTCCATCACTGGTCCCTCCCCGCTCCTTCGGGAAGAGGCGAGGAGCAGGGTGCGGGCCACCGGGCAGTGCCTCGGCCCCTACAGGTGTTAGCACCGCGGCCCGCGGGGACTCGGGGGCGGGAGGGGGGTGGGGACGCTCCGCAGGGAGGGGCCGCCGCTCTCCGGAAGGGTGCCTGCGGCGACAGAGTCCCCGTGCTGCGACGGAGCCGCGCCTGGAGCCGCAGCCACCGCCAGGATGCGAGGCCATTACCTGTTTGATCCCCGTCGGCCAGCGGCCACCCCCGGCCAACTTTTTGCGACTGGCGGGCGGAGAAGTTGCCGGGACTAG
>NW_004444015.1:9423194-9439394 GCF_000243295.1 Trichechus manatus latirostris
GTGTGTGTGTGTGTGTGTGTGTGTGTGTGTGTGTGTGTGTGTGTGTCTGTGTCTGTGTGTGTGTGTCTGTGTCTGTGTCTGTGTCTGTGTCTGTGTGTGTCTGTGTGTATGTGGCGTGGAAATTGCAAGCGCGGAGCTGGGCAGACGCCACTGCCCCCTGGAGAGCCCGGGGAATCCCTCTCTTGCCTCCCTCCAGCCTGCCCATCTGCCCCTTCCTCTCTGGCTGCCATCCCCAAGGGACGTGGGCTTCTGCTGTCTAGGCATCCGGTTTCTTTGATCACTTTGAAGCTTATAGGGACAGACTTGTGATGCAGCTTTGAAATGTTCCCTTTGGTTGGGGTGTGGGGGAGGATTCCTAGGGCCTTGTGGCAAAGAGCTTTAGTGATCTGGTTAGGCTAGTGGAACTGTGGTTACTTGCTACTAAAATGCAAGAGTGAAGAGGGAGCTTAAACTCTTAATCAGATTGTCGATCCTTTTGAACCTATTCAGTGATAAGAGTAGCCGGATATTCCAGTGTCAGCGGACATTCACACAGCTGTAGGTGGCAGGTTGCGTCAAGGTGGACCTTTCTGAGAACATGCAGCTTGTTAGGCCATTTTTAACGAAATGAATCCTTTATACTGTTTTCTTGCCTTTAACTAGATAAATATTACAGAAAATCAGACTTCTCCATTGATCAATGTGTCATTTCTCTTTTTGTGCGTTCTTCATACCCTGGAGTGGAAATGCAGATATGCCTTTTCTGTTTGCACAAAGTTTTTAATGCATTCTCTATAAAATTAGGCTTGTTTTAAAAAAGGCTTAAATGGCTGAAAAGCATGATAATGTGACCCAAATAATCACATAAATACTATTTCAGCACAGGTGTCTGTATTCAATAAAAGCAAATTTTGGAAAACAGGGTAGTTATTGGTAAATTAGGTAATTTATTAATTGATGGTGGGTCATAATTGAAAATCATTTTAATTAACAACACGTATTTGGGTAACCCGATTTCTGATACTAAGTTTGAAAATAAGTACGAACTAATTTGCTTTTCTCCCTACCAACAAAAAACCCCACTGTTTTTGCACCTATTTTCCCTAAGGATAATTAATATGATATGATATGGTGATGGTTTTTTATTTTGCTAAGAGTGCATTTTCAACCTTCTTAGAATGGAGAGGACTCTTTATTCAAATTGCAGTAGTTCTGAACGAAACCTTGGGCTGTGGGGTTTTGGTTCCTGGTTGGCAAACAACTCAAAATTGTCTTGGTATTTCTCCTTTTCCTTCCACATGAAAAGTGGCACGTTGTTAAAAGGCAGAATATGCCAACCCATTCCGAATGCTCAATGAAAGAGAGTAAGTGGTAGAACCATGCTAGCAGAAGCTGACTGAAGCATTTCGGCTTTACCAATGGGGTGAGGTAGAAAGCAAATGTGCCTGCAGTGTGGAGGTTTATTCTGAAACTTGGGATCTTGTTTTCTTTCTTCCAGAAGACTCTCTAAAACAGCCGTAGTTTGACCTTTTCCAGTGAAATTTGTAAATGAAATGAAAATGTTGACTTCTGAGACTTTGCAACTACATATGCACATCGTCCCAATTGATCCAAGCCCTTGTTCTCTTTGCAGAGCCACAGCTTAAGGGTATAGTTACCAAACTGTACAGCCGACAAGGCTACCACTTGCAGCTGCAGGGTGATGGAACCATTGATGGCACCAAAGACGAGGACAGCACTTACAGTAAGTAACTGTAAAATAAATAGTGTATTCCAGTGTGTTGTTGACACTGTGATCTTGTTGTTTATTTATTTTGAATAAACTGCCCTTGCCGAATCCTGAAGGGGATGTGAACTATAGTCACACGATATAATCCTGTTGACACAGTTATCCTAAAGGAAGTTGGAGATGAAAATATCCAAAAGAGTGAACTCTAGCAAATATTGTTGACACCATCTGAGGAACAGCCCAAATGTCATCTCCATGGTAATCTAGATAGATTTATGACTGTCCTTTGGATTTTATTACTTTTTTCCCACAGAAAATTTACTCACCCACACGTTGATCCTTAAATAGCATGTTATCTCCACTCTCAAGAGCCAGTCTCATCCCAAGAGAGAGGAGCAGTTTCATGATACGGAAGTTCATCATTACAGGCTTTCACTTCTACCCCCCCACCCCATGATAACACTGAGACTAATTGGGATTTTAACTTGGAGATAGTTTCCCAGGTGGGTAAAGGGATTTCATGTAGGGCTTTATTTTTAACCGCTGTTTAAGTAAAGACCAAATTGGAGACCATAATGGTGAACCTCAAAAGGAAACAGATCAAAAATAAAATCAGTTTTATTCAAGTACGGTCATTCCATGATGTTCCGTAAGTTTTTATTACATGTGCCTTATTTACATGGCATAATGAAAACATACACTCACACAAGTGGAACCCTCACTTCAATGGTAATCATTGGTGTTTTCTGGTAATTTACAGATATCTGCAGACTTATAAAATGTTCCATGAGACAGAAACACTCAGTTCTCATAGTTCATTCCCTGTTTTCCCCAATTTGTACTGCGTTTCCGCTAGATTCTGGTAATTTCGCAGAAATATTCCTATTGTCGGCTGAGAAAGCAGCCAAGGGAAGCAGGTCTGAATGCTAATGAGTACTCAGCAGCTTCTTCAGAGATGCAGGGCTCTAGACAGCACGGCCACAGAACAGGGTCCCAATGTTAAGTGTTAAAGGCTTCCACACCTTTTAGGAATGCTTCCTGGGCTGATGGCCAAGTTATGACCTCAAGAGGAAGTCACCTTCAGTTACCCTTGAAGAAAGCTCTGTTGGTACCTCGGATGAAAAACATCCAAGCTAATTGGGTCTTCACTCTTTTCCAAAATGCTATGTTACCGTCATGATCTTGAAGTTCTACGATGAGTATCCTAGATTTTTTTTTCATGCATACTCTTCTATTTCAAAGAATTAGACAAGTGTCACCAGAGGGTTTTACTGTAATCATATAACATAAACTAGTACATAATGGTCAGTAATAAAACATTTACATAAATTGTATGCACATATCTGTATTTGGGGAAAGGAACTGGGGGCATATGCTAATAGGTCTGTTAAGCATTATTGAAGGGAGATTCACAATTAGCTGTCAAGGAGCTCCACCCAGTCAAGTATTCACCCATCTAAATTTTAACATCTTCTCTAGGTCCAAATCAGAGAAAACATATTTTGGGTCCAGTGATCATGTGTGTTTCCTGAGAAAGAAACGAAATTAGACGATTCATTCATTTGTTGTGCCCTTGTCAACAGTGATATGCCAGACTCATCAAGATCACACTGTATGTAGTCATATATATGTATATCTATGAGGAGCCCTGGTGGCACAGTGTTTAAAGCCCTCGGCTGCTAACCATAGGTCGGTGGTTCGAACCTACCAGCCACTCTGCAGGAGAAAGATGTGGCAGTCTACTTCCTTAAAACATTTACAGTCTTGGAAACCATATGGGGCAGTTCTGGCCTGTCCTATAGGGTCTCTACGACTCGACGGCAGTGGGTTTGATTTGGTTTTTGGAATCCATAGGATATGTGTGTATATATATATAATACACACACGTAGTATATTCATTGAACTATGGAACTTTAAATCACATAGTAGGTTTTGCTTTTCAATCCTACATATGCATAGCTCCTGCCTTTGGTTGTCTTAAAACTCTGACATGGCATAGCGTTTCTCTGTAGTAATGATATTGTGAGAGTTTTGAAGAGCATAGTCTGATGCCCAGAATCTGGGTTCAGGCAGACTGAAATAATGAGAGGTAAGTCATCCAATGGTAAGTACTGCCCTATCATGATGCATACACCTGGAAAGTATCTGAAAAGAAATAGCACGTCCATGGGGCTTGACTCTACCCCCGATGCCAAGTGTGACCAGAGACAGGGGACCTGGCTTAGCTGCCCCATTGAGGATATTGTGAGGCATATCCGTCATGAAACATGAATGTTTAATGATTAAAATGATGTATCAAAATAGAAGTTCTAGCCATCAAAATTTATTTTTCCCCCATGAGCCAAGCAATTTTATTGGCATTACTTATTTAATTAATTTGTTTTAAATGATTGAAACAAGAAGCTGTTTTTTTTTTTCCAACTATCACTCATTTATATAGTGTTTCCCCTAATATGTTGTCCTGGTATTAGGTGTATATTTTTCTTATCCTTTTTAAATTTTCTTTATATTTATCTCATTTAGTTCCATTTGAGTGGTTTTATGTTTGTTTGTTTTTTTTTTCCCTGACATGGTAGGCATGATCATGAGAAAACAAATTAGTTCGGTTCACATTTGCCTAGGTATATCCATTTCTAAAAACATATGGTTGATATTATGCATTTAAGCTTACCTTATGCAGATTTATTACAATGCTAAATGTCAGTCCAATAAAATATCATCGAGAGCACATCAACCATTATAAATTATGTATTTCCCCCTTAGAAGGAAACAATGATAGACATTTCATGACTAGTTTTATTATATCTGCCTTGGGTGTAATGAAGGTTATTTTAAAAGAGTAGTTTCGCCTTTCCCTTCAAGCCTGCAGTAGCATTACCAGTTCAACATGTCACGTCTTTCCAATCTACATTAAGATATTTTCAAATAATAAACAGTATTTCCTTTGAGAGATTGATCTTGGTCCAACTGATGAAGTAGCATGGCTTCAGCATCGTATTCAGCAAATATTGAGCGCCAACTGTATGGATTTTGTTTTTATGTAGGCTTAACAGAAAACAAATAAGAAACAAAAGCCCTTTATTCATGAACAGCTTCTTCAAGACTTGGACTGAAATGGAAGAAGAGAGTTTTGGTATTATTTAATGTTTTAGATACACCAATGAAAGCAATGATTTTCTTCTCATATTTAGAATAATTTCATCCTGATCAAAATAATATCTTAAATCCATGAAGAAGTACTCCAGACTTGGAGAAACAAAGCCTTATTATAAGAGGCTTTTGAAACAAAGGTTTATAGGAAGCAAGCTCACCTCTGATATAATTTCTTAGCATTTTTATCTGGAAGGTCTTTCCCTTTTATATGGACTTTATGCCAACCCACTTTATGATCTATTTTGAATGTCTAAAGAAAAGAAAGTATTAGACTACTATGACCAGCCACTCTCCACTTTTGTGGCTCCCTTCAAGGTTTTGTTTTGGAATGGTGTTTTGTGGTTTTGAATCCAGCTTCATAGAAATTTATGGTAGAGGGTACAGAATTCACGCTCTACTCTATAGTTAATACCGTAATTCAGAAGTCGATGATCCCAGGCATGGATTACTGATGTTCTTTGCTTCTCTTCCTCCTTCTTTTGTCTGATGTTTGGAATTTCAACATTTCACTGCTCATTAAAACCCACATCAGAGAGTGGGTAGAGGCATAAGGTGAAAATTTAGTCCATCTCTCACTCTTTGTCTCTCTCTGTTTCTCTCTTTTGCATGTTACAAGCTGCATTAAGAGGACTAAGAAGGTTCAGAATAGTGTAGAAAATGTGGTTCTAGACGCAATTCCGAATTTCATTTCTCCTTCTCTGTCATCTATTACTATGTCAAAACTAGGATTCAGAAATATGCTGGTGTCCTAGTTGCCTAGTGGTATGTAGCGGGATGGCTCTTCAATCAAGCTCTTACAGAGGGTTTTGTTTTTTTGATCTAAAAATATTTAAACTATGACCTTTTATATAATGGGTTTGTGCTCTATTAGTTTCCAAAAACATTACCAGCTTTTCACCATACAGATTGCTATCAGTCCACAAATGCGTGTTAAGCACCTGCTTTGAGCAAGGCATCATCAACAGAAAGCGAGATGACATATTCGTGACACACACAAAGATATCAGTCCTCCCTCCTGTGCATTGCTTTGTCAAAGATAGCATGAGCTCCTGACTTGCAATCTGTGCAATTACTTCCCTTTACCTCACGTAACATTAGGGCACAGCTCTTAATATGATGAGTATGGCATGAAGTGCCACCAGTGGCGTGTGGTAGGAACACTTGTATTTTGGACTGTACAATGTGTCCTGGCTCCTTTTTGGGAACACCTTGATTTTAAGGGGTGGATCCATTGTAAGTTCACCAACGAGTATTTAGTTCTTCATTAGTATTTCTCATCCATGTTACCCCACCTACTGCAGCAAACTGTATATGCACAGGGATGAGAGAGCCCAGAAAAACTCTTCTTACCCATGGGGTGACTGGTTTGCATTCTCGTTCACAGAAATGGTAGCAGACCGATTTCTCATTCTCAGCAAACTTACACACCAAGGCAAAAATCACCAACATGGGTCTGTGACTCCTGAGAGAGAGAGGTGCACAGGCTGTTTTCAGAAGATGTGTGTGACAAGCACTACGTTTTAAAAATGTACTGTTTTATTTTTATTCACAGTGTGGGAGGGAGTAGACAGCTGGTAGGGGGAGGACGCCCCCTGGTTTTCTCCAGTGAGTGGTGTGTAACTGTGAGGAGAGCCTGGGTGTAAGTTTCACACAGTTAAACCCTCAAATGGAGAAATGAAGACCTCTCTGGCACCCACAGGCTGCCCACTTGCAACTATTTTGCAAATAAAGATAAACTTTTCTCGTCTTCGTTATTTTCATTTCTGTAGCCTTTTCTCCTGGAAACGAAAAGCTAGTACTCCTCTCAGTCCTATCGTGGAAAATGTAGGTTCTTTAAGAAATACTACTCCAGGAACATAAGACTACAAAAGGACATCATTTTCAAGGTCTGGATTTATTTCTGGGTTGTTGCATTTGGACTAGTGTCTCTTCTAAGATTCTAGGAATCTCCACCCAAGGAGCAGCTTAACTGTGTCTGTACATTTCAAAACTTAGGTAGGGGAGCAGTTTAAAATCTTAGTTCGTTGAAAGTTGAAGCTATTTCACGTACAGGCCAATTCCTAGAACTGGATCTTTCCAGGGGCATCGAGATCCCCACCTCCAGCATAATACAAACCATGGAATTGTGACCAAGTCTTCCATTTTCCACAGAGTGTTTGACAATTCGTAGTTATAGCTCCAGTTATGTGACTGCAACCAAGAATCAAGTATAACCCACATGGAGAATGAGGCCTTGTCTGTCTGTCTGTGTGTGTCTGTGTCTGTGTGTGTGTGTGTGTGGTGTCTCCGCACTTTGGGACATTTCTGCACCAAAATACTGAAAAGCTGTACAATTCAGAATTGTAATATCCGTTTCCCATTTTTGTTCATTTCAGCTCTGTTTAACCTCATCCCTGTGGGTCTTCGTGTGGTGGCCATTCAAGGAGTTCAAACCAAGCTGTATTTGGCAATGAACAGCGAGGGCTACTTGTACACCTCGGTAAGCCTTCCACTCTGCGCGTGTTTTGACCACTCTAGTTTTCATCTGATATGAAATAAAGTATGCTTTATTTGTGCTATCATTGCGGATTTCTTTAATAAGTGGAAAAGGGTCCTTGATGGAAATACCACATTGGAAAGGACAAATTAACTTCCTGTGAAAATTATCTACTCATTAATCATTTGAAACTAATAGTTTCAGTAAAACATCAAAGACCCACTGAACATTCTTACATACAGAACAGTTCTGGATGTGTTCCGGGAGTTTTATTTCATATCCTTATTTCATGTAGGACATGGTGGTGGTCTGTCTCTAAGTACTTTTTTTCTACCAAGCACAGTGTAACCTCTCCTTACATGCAAATTCCTGTTTGCCTTTTTCTTACAAATTTAGAGTGAACAGAAGGAAAAATGGAACTTTTTATAGGCAAATTTATAAACAATGTAGACTACAATTCAATAAGGAACATGGGGTCAAATTAAGTTTTTTAAATATTTTAATATTTAAATATAGGCAGACGCCTACATGGTCTAATACCAGGGTTAGGATTTCTTTCTCATCATTAGATCTAGTTGCAGATTACAGATCATTTAATACATGAGTTTTTTAATCTTTCTTTTTAATCCATATCTTTTAAGAAAAGAATAAGATATTAACAAGTGGAGAAAATTGTTTGCCAAACTTCCTACTCCTAGCCTTGAAGACCATAGCAGTCTTTGCCTCAAATGGCATGTAAAACGCTTACCTTTCTCCGCTGTTCTTCTCCCTGTTTATTTCGGAGCCTAGCGTGTAGAAAGACTCTGGGCAGACATGGTAGAAACCATGTTCTAACCCTACTTTTCAGAGGCCAAGATGGGGAGGAGAAGTAGAAGAAGAGTAAGTCAGACCACAAAGGACTTAGACACTTGGTAAATCAGGTAGCCCATTTCATGTGGCCACATAAGATTACTTATCAGCATAAGCTTCAAACGCTGGTTACTGTCAGCATTCCCATCAGGCTATTACAACTGTCTGGTTGTCTAATCAATGCAGGGGTTTTATTTTTACTAAAAGAAAGATTGGAACTTCCTGCAAACTTTATGTCATCTGTCATTTTATTAATGCAGTGTTGTGAAATATTATATACAGGAGGCAAAAGGATTTATTTTTCAGATGTATGCATTAAGGTAAAAGAATTCAATAATGGAGGACTTCAATTAACCTCATTTAGGTCAACAAAGTACCTCATCAGGACCAGATACAAAGGTAGGTTTTTAAGTAAATAAATGTCTGCTTTCTGAAACTATTATGCAGCCAAGTGAAGGAACTGTAATGCACTGCACATACTTTTGAGAAAGTCAGTGCCAGCTGGTATAGGAAATAATCACTAATTGTGGCAAAATTTCACTGGATTGTGATCAACATTGTGGTACTCTAATGAGAAGGGGTGAATTTAAAAAAAAATCTTGCAGCAATACAATTTAAAAAAGCACATTTTGTAAATAATATTTAAGTAAGAATGGGAAGAAGTCAGTTAAGTGCGGTAATATGCCAGGTGACCCCACTTAAGAAAATTAAAGCATTTACTATTACATTTAGGGAACTGATATAAAAATCTTGTAGCCTGCCTTTCACATTGCCCATTGTTCCAACAAACTGGTGAATGTCAATGTGAGCTCATTTCCAAGAAAGATTTCCAGGGGAATGTGAACATGGTAGATTGGTGGGTCTCCTTTTCATGATGGACTAGTCAATAGACAGTACAATCGGGAACACTTTGTAAGCATTTCTTATTAAGGAAAAGGAAATGTGTTTTTAGTAAGGGAAAAAACCAAAACCTATTGCCGTCGAGTTGATTGCGACTCATAGCAACCCTATAGGACAGAGTAGAGTGGCCCCATAGGGTTTCCAAGGAGTGGCTGATGGATTCGAACTGCCAACCTTTTGGTTAGCAGTCGTAGATTTTAACCACTGCACCACCAGGGCTCCCTTAGTAAGGAGAAAAGGCGCCTGATAATCATGGAGTTCATATAGGGAAAAAAATAAATATAAATTTGTGTGCCCCAGAAAAGGAATCTGAGTTTTCTCCAGCAGAAAATTTCCAGTTCCGTTACTTCTTGATGATTGTGGTTTGGCGTCCCTTCACTGTCCTCAATGGGCACTCCATTTTGAGGTTATCTTATTTAAACTGCGGTACCCAGACTCTATTAGGATAGAGTCTGTCCTAATGACTTCAGCTGCTTGTATTGCTGAGGCCAGATAGCTCAACAAAATACCATGCTTCATCAAAAAGAGAAGGCACCCAAAGAGAAAGGATCACCCTCCCCTTGCATGAAACCATGACACGTCTGCTACAGACATGCTGTGTGCTGTGTTATTAGCTGCCTCTTAACAATGATAAAATAGGAATGGACAATGGTCTGAGGAGGAAGCAAAAATCATCAAAGGAAATAAGGGGCTACTGATGTGGGCAACTGGGAAAAAAAAACTGTTAGGCAGTTATTGCAGATAATCTTGGTGAGCGGTCACTAGGGTCTGCCCTAAAGCAGTTGCCGTGGAAATAGTAAAAAGAAGATGGGTTCGTGAGCTATTTTGGGGTTAGAATCGACAGGATCTGATGACTAGGTTGTATTTGTAAGGAAAGTAGCACCACCGTATATGATTTTACATGTTATGTACTGCACAGTGCTAGGGGGTGCCATTCACTGCATGGATAGAAGTAAAGTGTCTTCAGATAGAGACATTTTTAAAAATTTGTACAATGGTATTCAGTGGGGTGGCAGGGACCGTAGGGAAAGGGAGAATTTCCCCTTTGGCAGTTGACTAGATGGTGAAGTTATTGACCAAGAGGGGGTAATAAAGGAAAAAGAGAAGAATTAGGGAAGAAGATAACCTGAGTAAAGCTTGCAATAGATTTTTTGAAAATATGGACCTAGAGGTCAAGAAAAGGATGTGAGCTAGAGGTAACATTTGGGAGTTATCACATGTAGGTGGAGGTTGATGCCATGAGAATAGTTGAGAAAATGTGTAGCATAAGAAGAGAGTTTGCCAAATAATTTTGGGGAAAACTAGAATGGAAGGGGCCAGCAGAAGAAGAACTGATTATGGCAGATATCATGGTATTGAAAAATCTAAGTGAGGAGAGAGTTCTCAGAACAGTTAGCAATGTCAAATGCTTCAAAGGGGAAAAAAAAGACAAGAACTAAGAAATTGCCTTATGAAGGTCATCGGTGACCTTGGCAAGAACACTTTTCAGTAGAGGGGCGAGGACAGAAACCGGACTGTAGTGTCTTGAGAAGTGAATGGGAAGAGAGGAGGTAGGCAGTAGATATAGAATTGCTAAGGGAAGGGGAGACATGGATGAGTATTTAGAGGAGGACACAGAGTTGAAGAAGGCTTTGAGGGTTCTTTGGTTAAGGATAAGACAGCTGAAGATGAAGACAGATGCTGATGTAGGTAGACTAAATCTGCGGGTGATAGACCAGGAAGTTGAAGGACTTCCTGCCAGATGACCTCTATTTCCCCCTGAAGTATAATGTGAAGTCATCTGCTGGTAGTCTGGGGCATAGGGATGGGGTAGGTGAAGGTTTGGAACAGCTGTTTTAGGAAAGGGGAGAAAACAGTCTAATGATCAGGGGTGAACAAACTATGACTCATGGGCCAAATCTGGCCCACCACCTGTTTTTGTAAATAAAGTTTTATTGGAACACAGCCATGCCCGTTCATTTATTTATTGTCTGCGGCTGCTTTTGCAGTACAACAGCAGAGGTGAATAGTTTCAAAACAGAGACCTTATGGCTCACAAAGCCTATATTATTTACTATCTGCCCCTTTACAGAAAATGTTTGCCAGCCCCTAGACTCTAGGCAAGCAATGGTTCTCAACCTTAGCTACCGTTTAGAATCACCTGGGAACCTTTAAAAAATACTATTCCCTGTGCTGCATCCAGACCAATTATATCAGAATATCTGAGTGGGATCTGCGTATGAATATTTTTTAGAACTGCCCAGGTGGTGCTAATGTGTCAACTGATCTGGGACTAAGAAAAATGATTGCTGAATAGCGCTGAGGACCCCCATTGAAGATGGACACCAGGAATTTATATGCACTTTGTCCTTTATCCAAAATTTCTGATGTGGATCTTCTTTTTCTGCTCTTGCAAAGAAATTGCCTTTGTATTTCTGAACGACTTTCTTGAGATGTGATGGAAAATGCTGATCTTTGGAAGTGCTTTCTTACTTTATCACCTGTTCTTTTTTGTCTTCTCTTTTGCATTTCTGCTTCTACATCCCTCAATTTCTTTTAAATTCCATTTTACATTTTTACCATTTCTTTTTTCCCCCTTTGTCCGTTAAGAAAAGAAACAGCACCTCCACATTATTGCTACAGAGATAGCAATTTGATTTCCATGATTAATCTCAGGATTCTTGCACTGCACCTTCCCCTCTTTTTTTCTTGTTGCCATGGGGGACAGACTTGATGTGGGCTCAAGTGGCAGTGAGAAACCATCTGTGGCACAGAGAATCATAATTAGCCCTTATTTCATAACATTTTTACTCTGAAGTCTCTCTGAAAATGTAAGGAAACTATTATTCGTTGTGCATACAGAACTTAGTTCTTACCTTTCGTTTTTCTTTACCAACCATTCCGAGTTTGACACAAGCCTTCAAGAGTTCCTTAAAACGCAATAGTATAAATATGTAATAGCATAAAATTATTTGCAATAAATATTTCAAAACTGCTTGAAATAAACATTAGCTATAGAAAATCAAGAGCCTTAAATTTGAAAATATTGTTATTGTCCTGGCATCTGTTTTAATAAAACCAAAGCCAGTTGCTGTCGAGTCAATTCCGACTCATGGCGACCTCATAGAATGCTTACAAATTTAATAGAATTAAAGGGAACGCACTGGTTTAATCATTAAAGCACTTTAGGGAAATGGGATTGACTCAATTATAAAAGGAAATGGATTTAAAATGAACACAAGCAGTATCATATTCAATATAGAAGAAAATGATGTTTAGTGAATCAAAATATCACACCAAAAAGTATAGGCAGCAAGAAATTCTAATTCCTTTTGATTACAGCTTTTTTTTTAATTTGTATACTTCACTTAGATCACAAATTGTTGAATTTGCGTTATTTAATATAAAATTAGAGAAGTATTGACTATCAAAACTTAAGGTCTCAGTTTTGGTGCAGTATTTCATGGCTCTGGAATGAAATGTGTTGATTAGCATGTGCTGGTCAGATTACTAGATTGTAAGGATAATTATATATACGCACGTATACATATATTTCTGAGTGGATCACTAAAAATGGGAAATGTGGAGAATTAAATTATTTGACAGGAAGAAACGCTGAGAAAACAAGCCCCTTTTATTTGTTCCTGAATGACTGTGCTAGCTCAAGGAGCTAGATTTTATGTTTCAAAGATACTTTCAGTTATTGTGCTGGTGCTTTTGAGTTAGAAGTCATTAAAATTACTGTAGTGAAAAATATACCCAAAAAACAAAGCAGAACAAAAACTGTATTCATCTTAGATTTTCCTTCAGAACACCAGTGAATCCGCATCATTTTCAGGCCCAGAATACATTTCCCCAGTCACAGATAACTTCACATGTTTAGTACTCTTTCCAGTTAGTGGAAGTTTCATTCGAATGTGAAAGAAGATCTCGCTTGGCGTTATTTGAATATGAAATTAGATAAATCTGGTTGTTTGTATCTTCAGAGTCAAGTGCCTTCTCTTTATGGTCCCTGTAAAAAAAAAATAGCCAAAGCTAGAAACTTTTTCAGCTTGAAGGTCTAGTTTCTTTGGTATAAGGATGGTACTTTCTCAGAAATCAAGGAGACAATAGTGATTGTAGCTAAATAGAGTACAGTTGGCTCTGTATTGTGTTTTTGAGGCCAAGTTGAAAAAAATAATCCAAATGAGAGGTCACAGGGCACATATTTGAAAGAGTACTTCATGACTTCAACTCAGAAGCTAAACTCATTTTGTAGGAAAAAGCTGGTCTCTTGGAGCTTAAGAATAAAATAATTGGCAGGAACGACTAAGAGGAATTCTAACAAGTAAAGCTAGATCTAAGGGAGTTACATACACACACACATACACACACGAGTGAGTGTGTGTGCGCACGCATATGAAAGACAAATGGAAAAACAATCTCATATGCGTTGCTGTTTTGATATTATAACACTAAGTATATTAGAATTCCTTTAATCTAAGTTTTAAATGTATACCCAATTCAAATAGTTAATATCTTTAGAGATTGCGGTAGTGACATATTTGGTAATACTTAGTAGGCTCATGAAAGGAAACAAAAAAAGACTTTTAAGCTACATTTAATGTGATTGCCCAGTGCGTCTCAGCTCTTGGTACAGACATTGCTTTTAGTCCTTGCCTTCCAATTTGTATAATTTTGATCTACAGTGTGATAGAAAAAATGTAACAGACTTCATCAGGACGTTTTTTTCCTGTTGTGCTTCCGTCTGTGAATCTTATGGTTTGAAATCGTTTGGCTGGCAAATCACATACTTGCTAACTAGTTACTGATTTGTTTTCTCTCCACACACCCGCCCCCCCCATCATAGAGCAGTGTTCAGCCAAAAGTATGTTTTTAATATATATTCATTGAAAGAATGAATAGAAATGTGTTGTATAGTAAAAACTAAAGTGCAATCACATTGTTACTGGCAGGCCATTTGAATATTAAAAATAAGTTATAAGTCCCAATTTCATGGATCCTCTCAAGTGCTAATATTTCAATATTATATAAGAGTGAATTACTGAGAGACCAGAGAAAATAAATGAAGGCAACAACTTTGTTTTTGATGGTTTATGTTGCTGCAAGGGAATTATGACTTCCGAACAGGGAAACTTGGAATTCAAGCATTTCTCTGATCATTATAATAGCTGTAACCAAGGTTAATAGCTGGCAAGTCCCTGACTAATACGTTTAATATGTTTTGCCAGGCTGAATGTGTGACTAGATAACAGGTCTGTGCTAAAATTCTGATTAAGTTATTCATCAGATACTCTGATGCTTACTGCTTTTGACAGTCCTGGAAGTGGAATGACTGGGAAAGCCTCAGTTGATTTCCTGGGTGGATATCACGTAGAGCCAGTAGTCACAACACATAACACCCCCTTCCATAAGGGCCTTAGCTGTGTATAGGACTTCTGGCACAGCATCTGACACGGGTTGTCAAAATTAGGGCCAATGTCCATTTTTACTTGTGGGGGAAAAATATTATAAGCCTTTGTAAGTCAAATATAAATGACAACCCCAAACTTAGACTGTAGTAATACAGAGGAATGTTTAACAGCGAGGGTATGAATTGTCCCATAATACTTTCATAATTGTCAGCAAGACACCAGGAAATGATACTAATGGCTTTTAAAAATGAAATGTTGAACAGGCAAAACCTTACTGTATACAGCAGACATAACCAAAAAAAATCTTAATACATAACAAATTCATCGCCATAACCTGGCCACCAAATCAGCAAGGCCGCAGGACCGGACAGTGTTTTGCTTTGTTATACATGAGGTTGCTATGGGTTGAAGCCGCCTCAACAGCAACCAACCACAACAACAAGAACAAAAGTCCCTCTTGGAGTGTTTGGTTGTTGGTCTGATTAAAGAATTCTCAAGAATATTGTATAAAGTATTTCCTGGTTCCTGCCTAAGTGGTAACACAATTCAGTATAATAGAAATGTTAACAAAAGTGCCTCTTTGCAGGCTCTACGCGCTGAAGATAGAGGTAGAGGCTGGAGGAGACCTGAAGCTAAGCGCTTGTATACTTGTGGTCTTTCATTCTTCTAGTTTCAGCCCAGCCACACATCTAAACTCCCAAGGAACCTGAGGCATGAAATGGTCCAGGAGCTTTGTCAACCAATCAATCAGCAGATCTCTGTTGAACAGCCACGAGATGCTAGGCACCCCAGTAGTGGTCCCAGTGATCCATACTGACAACGTGTGGAGCTTACAGTCTACATAAGGAGAGTCTTCTGAAGTTCAGAGCCCTGACCGTTCACAGTTGATCTACTACAGGGAGCATTGGCATAGACTGTTTCATCCCCAGCTCTGCAGCCGGGCAATACTATTTTTAGCCCAGAACTCACTGTAAGAAAATTCCATATAGGGAAACTATTTGAATGCCCTTGGGGATGGGGTGGGGGTGGGAATGCATCATTATGGACATTTATCAGTTGTATGAAGCAATACATATTTTGATATTTAGCCCCACAGTCTTTACCAGATCATATTAAAACCATGTTTGTATGTTCAGGGGAGGTAAAATTGAATAATATGGAGAATGGTTTTCAATTATAGCAAGAGACAGTGTAGGCTGAAGTACTTTAAAAAGTGTACAAATGTGTGACTCTTTAAAAAAAAAATAGTTCTCCTATTTGGGCAACACTGGTCGGATTTAACCAACCAGAGCTTTTGGATATATCAGAGTCTACCTCACATGTTTACACAAGGACACGGGAAAGTTTATCTCCCCATTTTTTCTATAATTTCATGCTGCTGCAGAGAAACAATGCTGACCCATAGACAGAGATGCAACTTCTTGGAGCTATAATAAATGCAAGATATATTATTAGCAGTTGGTATTTTGAGGCATGGGAGTCCTTGAGTGGTGCAAATGGTTAACACGCTCAGCTGCTGACCGAGAGGCTGGAAGTTCAAACCCACCAGCCGCTCAATGGAGGAAAGATATAGCGGTCTGCTTTCATAAAGATTACAGCCTTGGAAACCTTATGGGGCAGTTCTACTCTGTCCTATAGGGTTGCTACGAGTTGGAATCGACTTGGCGGCAGTGGGTTTATAGTAGCATTTGTACAAGTTTTTTTTTTTTCTTTTTTTTTTT
>NW_004444015.1:9439494-9440708 GCF_000243295.1 Trichechus manatus latirostris
TCAATGTATAGCCTGTACTGGGTGCACTTTTTTTACTTTTTTTTTTTTTTTTTTTGTATGGCCAGTCTAACATTTAGGAGGGGGAAGCACTTGCCACTATTGTCTGAATCATTGTGCCTTCATTTAAAAATTGGAACCATAATGAGATTTGCTCGTTGCTATGGTAGTTACTGTTGTACCAGCTATATGCTGATATAAAAAATACTGAAAGAAGGTGGACAATCCGTTGGTTTGTATTATTACTTTAACCACTCGTGTTTTTTTGAGGGTTTTTTAATTATTTTTTTCCCTGAAATGATATTATGCATAAGTGACTAAGTTAACCTTTGAGATGCTTTGCATACGTACATTCTACCCTGTTCCTAAGTATACCTAGTCCTCAAGTATAAGGACATAATTTTCTTAGCTGGCGTTATATATATTTCATCAAATCCAAAATTCAGTAATCCAAGAAATCCTGCCAACACATCAGTGTGATTTGTAAAAGAGAAAAAAGTATATTACAATCTCTCTAAATGAAATGTGTCATAGGAGTATGAGATATTTCCCACTGATTTATTGAAATAAATAGCATTCATTAGTAGGGCTTTTCAGTGGCTCAGCACTCCCCAACCTGATGGATCTCCAGCTTCACATGGTATTTTCAAGTCAGGGGAAATGAAAATGGGACCCACTGTGAAAAAAACTGGGAAGTATCATCAGCAAATTGCTCGTTTCTGGCACATTAGTTAATTACTTCACAAAGTGTTCATCATGTTCGCATTTTACTCTTATAAGCACAATAACACTTGTTTTTTCTGAGTGTTACCAACATTTAATTCCTTAATGAATCAATGATCATTTCATAGGTTATGAATTAGCATATGGGTTCACCCAACTGAGTGGCTACACAGAATTCTCAAATACACGTGTTCGAGCATTAGGGGAAAGTTGGAAGCCAGCCAGTGTCACTTTTGCATAAATGATAATTGCCCTCTTAGAATTTAAGATCAACCTTTGTTAAAAGTTAGCAGCAAGGAGTTAAAAAACAATATTTTTGAACCCAATAGATAAGCTAGATAACTGGGATCTTCTAAAAATCAAACACTATGCTCTTCAAAAGACTTCACCAAAACAGTACAAAAGAGAACCTACAGACTGGGAAAAAATTTTTGGACAGTACAAGTCAGACAAAGGTCTAATCTCCATAATCTACAAGAAAATCCAACACCTCT
>NW_004444015.1:9442145-9457064 GCF_000243295.1 Trichechus manatus latirostris
AAAAAAAAAGAGGTTGAGAAGTTAGAGGGTTGATATGTTGTGGGGTTGTTAACCAATGTCGTAAAATAACATGTGTACTTCTGTTTCATGAGAAAATATTTGTTCTGTAAGCCTTCACCTGAAGTACAATAAAAAAAAATTAAAAAAAAAACAATATTTTTCATGAGGAGGTTATCCACATCCAACAGTAATAGAGACGATTTGTCTTTTTTTTATGAGATTTTATTAAACCTTCGTTTGCTGTTATTATTGCCACCAACCTATTACCATCTCATCATGTATTTTATTCACTACATTGAGGAAATTAGTCTTTCCGGAAGCCACATGCAGAGCCATTGTACCAGAATCCATGATGGGTCAAAAGTTCATGGGGACCCTTGATATAAATACACCCTCTATATAGGAGGATCCCATTGTAGGGAGTTCAGTTTGTAGCATGCTGAAGAAAGTTTGCTATAAAAATGGTTTACTTTTTTAAATCCTAAATTCTAAATCCAACCTCTTAAATGGTAAGAGTAGGATTATAGAGACAGCACAGTATAATAATAATATTCATATACATAATTTAAAGTATGGTGATTTATACTTTCAAAGCCTTATTGTCTACTGCATTGTTTTACATCACAGTGTATGCACATGGCAGTGGTCAAGAAAAACTACTGTGTTTGGACTGATATTTTGTACTGCTGAATTAAATGCAAAGTCCAAACTGGTATATTTTGTAACACAAAATTAACAAATAAAAATGGTAGCTTGAAATTTATAGTTTTTCCCAGGACGATGTTTTGATAATTCATGAAAATTTTATTACGGTGTAGAGTCACCAAAAAAAACAAAGCTATTGCCATTGAGTTGAATTCCAACTCATAGCAACCCTATAGGACAAAGTGGAACTGCCCCACAGGGTTTCCAAGGCTGTAATCTTTAAGGGAGCAGACTGCCACATCTTTCTTCCATGGAGTGGCAGGTGGGTTCGAACTGCCAACCTTTCGGTTAGCAGCTGAGTGCTTAACCACTGTGCCATCAGGGCTCCTTGTGTTAGAGTCACATTGAAAGAGTATGTTGTCATTCTCAAGGCCTTGGAAATTTCTGGTAAAGTATCTTTATTTGTTAGGCAGTGCTGGACAGGAAACAATAAGTGGCTCTTATGCAAGATATGGAGCCCTGGTGGCACAGTGGTTAAGAGCTCGGCTGCTGACCACAAGGTCAGCAGTTCGAAGCCACCAGCCGCTCCTTGGAAACCTTATGGGGCAGTTCTGCTTTGTCCTATAGGGTCACTGTGAGTCGAAATTGACCCGATGGCAGTGGTTTTTTTTGTGTGTGTGTGCAAGATACATGAACTTTTCTTCAGTTGTTTGATGAGTCTCAATCTTGTGTAGATTCTAGAATCACTGCCTCTGATATGATATTCAGGCAGACTGATACAGTTTCCAAAGGTCTTAGAAAGTTGTGTTGCTGGTGTGATATTGCTAGTCGTCTCAAAGGCAATTGTACACCTTTGGTGGTCATCCCAGTTAATTCTGGGAAAATGGTGCTTCTAGACAGTTTTATTGTATTTCCTTGTGGTTGCTAAAAGAAGTTTCCTTACCAACTCAATTTTAATTTCTTTTTGTCATTTGAAAAACAAAATGGTAAGAATACCTAATAGTTCATTTTCCCTTCAGGGGTAACATTCTGAATTCAGATAAGATAGGGTTTCTTGCTCTGATTTGATTTTATCATTTGTTTTCTCTACACTCATTCCCTTCTGCCCTCCGTTGCTCAGGGCACAGCTCACTGTTTTCGCATTTTTATATAACAAAAAAGTCTCTTGAGTAGAGGCTGGGTTGCATGTCCGTAAGGCTGTACTCTGTTAGAACTTCATTAAGTCAATTGCAAATACAGAAAGTAGAGATGAAAAGTATCAGATAATATCAGACTATTTCCTTGCGCCGTTATAACCTCATAAAAGCCTGCATGTACATCGCAGTGCCTCCCGTTGTGTTCTCGGAGTACAATGTGTGTAACATTTTCGTGTACCTCTTATTCCCCAGCTGTTCCATGTGCATAAATCCGGTATCCACAAACCGTGTTGTAAGCGAATTGAGAGTAAGGATGGTACCTTCTCTTTCTTGTATATTTCCCACTATACCAAATTCCTTACTAAATACCCTGTAGATACTCTACCGATATTTAGTAGATGATAGACGAAAATTTTACTGTGTAAGGGACCAAAGATTGAGGGAAAATGAATAATTTCTCCCTTTTACATAATAAGAGATGAGTGGATGAAGAATAACACAGTATCGTAAGGAGCCATCTGGAGGCTCAAATTGTGTGTGTTGCCATGTGCGCGCTTGTGCATATGTCTCTCTTCCTCTTTCTCATGGAGGCTTATGTGTATACCAAGTCTTTGTCACCATTTCACAACAATGATGAAGAAAATGCTATTTGATTAATCATACCTTTTTTTATGCATGAGAGACACTGGTTGAACAACTAGTAATGTCACGGTTTCACGGGCACATTGAACTAGAAACCCAGGAATGCAGCTTCTAAGTCCTTTTAAGGAATGTATGAATTTGGGCAGGTCCCTTGCTTTGTTAAGTTCTCATTTACCTCAAATATGAAACGAGAGGGTTAATTTTGATTCCTGTGGGCCCTAGAATCAATGTTGCATGCTGTAAATACCTCAACTTTGCATCCATTATTAAATTTTTCATAAAATCCAATGCTGAGATTGAGTAGAGTATAGCTCTAACGAGTGCTCCCCTAGTATCGGGTGGCCAGTGGATCATCTTTGAAATAGTTGGATATAACTAGCAAACCAAACCAAAACCCAAACCAGCTGCTGTCGAGTTGATTCCGACTCATGGCAACCCTATGCACAAAGAACTGTGCTCCATAGATGTTTCCATGGCTGATTTTTCAGAAGTAGATTGCCAGACCTTTCTTTCGAGGCACCTCTGGGTGGACTCGAACCTCCAGCCTGTCAGTTACTAGCTAAGCGCTTAACCGTTTGTGCACTCAGAGACTCCATAAGTAGGGAAAGGAACTATTTTTTTCTATTCATGGTCCAAACAGCGGCCATAGATTTCTAATGAATCTTTCATGATGACATTCTTTTAATTTTCTCTGCCTTTAATCATCTGGTTTATTTATATAAAAGTAACATTAGGATTGCACTGGGGACATAATTGGACTTGACCAACCAGTAAAGCATGACTGTGTCTTCTAATTGTCTTGCTCTTCGTCTTGCTGAACTATGGAAAATGTTACATTTCCGTAGTCTATGACTCATATGATAAATGAATGTGTGAGTAGTGTCAAAATACAGCAATTTTATGTACGTAAAGGGAGGCAGACAGCTTTTGAAAATGGTAAGGTACGTAACTAGATATTTCTAAACTGAAAATAGATCTCATTTGGGTTTAGAAATAAGGTTTTGTAGTGCTCGTAGTTATTAAATCATCGAAGGAGGGCTCACTTACCCAGTCTGGATTCTTGGCCCAGGAAAGAAATCACATGGGACTTCAAGCCCAAGTCTCATGACCACTGACAACAGAAAACACATGATTGTCTTCCGCTGTTGATAGCAGGTTTTTCTTTGTGCGGTTTGTTTCGTTTCCCCCATAGCGCAGTCTTCCAAACATTTGTTATTTCTCTTTTCATGCCATTTGAATTAATGTGGGTAATTGTGGTAGTTAGAGGCTTTCCTCTCTCGGATGGTAATTATCCAATCTATAGTTTCATTCCAAACTCAGTAAAACGGTATTAGAAAAGTTGATATTTATCAGACGGAATACTCTGGGTATAACTGAACATGCAGGACTTCACAAATCTAAGTTAAAACAAATTTACCCCTTAAGGCACCCTAGTTATAGGCTGTGTTAACAGGGTTTATTAGGAGCCCTGGTGGCGCAGTGAGTAAGCACTTAGTTGCTAACCCAAAGATCGGTGGTTCGAACCCAACAGCTACTCCACAGTAGAAAGATGTGACAATCTACTTCTGTAAAGTTCACAGCGTTGGATACCCTATGGGGCAGTTCTACTCTGTCCTGTAGGGTCACTGTGAGTCAGAATTGACTCGATGGCAATGGGTTTGGTTGGTTGGTTTGTTTTGAACAGAGTTTATTAGTGTTCCTACAAAATATCAGCAAGCTTCGGATACATTCATGGGAATCTTCTCTCTCCTATGAATTTATTAAGTTGTGATTGCCTAGAATTTTTATTACTTTTGCTGACAGGAAAACATGCTTGAGAATTCTTTGGAAGCATTGTTAGCAGATAAAATATCCAAGTTTGGTGGTGTGAGGTGAGAGGCAGGGCTAATGCACCAGATGTGAGTTAGTTTTGTTTATCTATTCGTTTACACTGAATTTCAACGAGAATCAAAAATGCTGTTGTTTGGGATTTCTTGAAAATTAAACCTGAGGAGTTCTGTCCTATTCCCTCATAAACGAACCAGGAAAAGCCGTTTCATAGGATACTGTTTATAGACTCTTTTCATCGATCTCTAAATGGCAGTGAAATTAAAGATAACTTTCAGAGGACATAGAGTCATAAAATTCCCATTTATGCACACATTGTTTCATTTTAGAGAGACGTAGTAAGATCGATGTTCGCAAGCTCCTCATTTGACAAATACATTTGAAGATGGAGATTTGTATAATTCTGTTAGGAACTATGAGGATTCTGAGTCCATTTAAATTAAGGACAGTGCTGAGGCGTTCCATGGTGTAGCTTTCCACTGTTGGCAGGTTTTGGGGTTTTCTTTTGTTTGTTTTTCCTAGAGAGACAGCTCACCTCAATGGTACAACCTTTGGGACACTATAACTGTTCCTGAGACATGGCAACGCATGAAATTTTTCATTTCATAATATATTTTTAGAAATGAAGGGGGAGGAATTACAGTGGTAGCCACGAACAGCCTTCTTTTCCACGTACATAGGGTCACAGAAAACAGGAGAGTAAGGGAATAGGAAGGAGCCCTGGTGGCGTGATGGTTAAGTGCTCAGCTGCTAACTGGAAGGTCAGTAATTCGAACTCAGCAGCCACTCTGTGGCAGAAAGATGTGGCAGTCTCTTCTGTAAAGATTACAGCTTTGGGAACCCTGTGGGGCAGTTCTGCTCTGCCCTACAGGGTGGCTATGAGTCAGAATCGACTCCGCGGCAGCAGGTTTTAGGGGAATAGGGCAGAACTCACACGCGAGACCCGACAGAGGCACCATAGACATCTACATCCTCCATTATTGCTTGCTAGCTGTGTGGCCTTGGACAAGTTACCTACATTTCTGAACTTCAGATTGCTCATCTAAAAAAATAGGATCTTACCTATTCCTGGGGGTCAATGAGCTTGCTTATGTAACTTGTCTGGCACATATAGGTGCTCAATAAACGTGAGCCTCCCCTTCACTGTGGTTGAATGAACAGTAGACTAAGGCAGCTTTTTTCTATCTGACAACGGTTTTGGAAACCTATCCTGAGGCTCATGTGATTATAGAGTCAAAAATTTAATTTTAGCTGAGACATGGGGCTTATGGAGAAGCAATTGGTTTTTAATGAAACGTTTTTATAAACATTTCTTGTGGATGCTTTGTTACCCTGCCTTACTTGGTTGAGTGTACTTCTTTGTTCGTTATAGGCGGAAGGCTCTTCTAAGTTAAATGGACCGAGGAATATCAGTGGAAAAAACACTAGACTCATCCAAGTTGTTGTTATATAAGTTTGGGATCATTTCAGAGCTAAGACTTTCCATGCCTCACCTGGCTGACATTATACACATATGGCCCAGTCATAAATATGCACAAATAGGGCATCGTGATAGGCACACAGTCACAGCTTACTTCTTTCTAACTTGGCTATGGACCCGAGCTAGGTGTGAACGGTACATGCCATATATCAGAAAGGAGCAAAGAGCCCATCAAAGCTACTCAAAGAAAAATTGACATGACTGAATCTAACAGCTTAGTTTTCCATTTCAAGGGATCATTTATTTGGAACACTGCTTCTGCGTCCTAAGCTATCATGCCATAGTTTATCACCATTCCTGCTATTCTGTTTTGCAGAGATGTTCTATCAGCATATGACTTATCACAGACAGTACAGAAGACAGTGAACTATGCAAAGCTCTCTGTGAAAAGATCAACTAAATTTGAAGGAAAAGCTAGGTTTTTTTAATTATTGTTGTTGTAAAGAAGTATATAACACACTTTTTGCCAATACAGCGTTTTTCACGTGTGCAATTTAGGGATGTCAGTTATATTTATCACCTCATATAACCATCACCGATAATCATTGCCAAATTTCCCACCCACTATAAACAGAAACTCACTGCTTCCTAAACACTGACTCCACCTGTCTCCCTCCCTCCTGCCCCTGGTAACCACGAATGAAACTTTGGTCTCTATGCCTTTGCCTATTCTAGATATTTCATATAAGTGAGATCATACAATATTTTTTTCCTTTTGTAATTCACTTACTTCACTCAGCATAATTTTTTCAAAGTTCATGGATTTTGTAGCCTGTGTCAGGACTTCATTTCTCTTTACGGCTGAGTAACATTCCATTGTATGTATGTACCACATTTTGTTTATCCATTCATCTATTCATGGACACTTGGGTCATTTTCACCTCTTGGCTATTGAGAATAGTGCTGCAGTGAACGTTGGTGTACAGGAAGAGCTAGTTTGAAATGTTACTTATGTTCCCAACCTTTTAAATTTCTGATTGGCTGATTTGTTGGAAAGAGGTCATACCCTTGTAAATTCCTTATAAGGAAATCATGCTAGATGCCACAAAGATGATCAACTCTTGAATTCAAGTAATGTAACCATTTACCCTTTATAGCCTCCCTGTTTTATAAATTGGTAGACTGAGGGTCCAGTTAAGACTTTCTGAAGTCAGTGAGACATAGTGGTGAAGAAAACAAATATCCATGGAAATAAATCATCACTGGACATTAGATTGGGTTTTCCAAGTGCATTAATTACATTGTATTTTAACATGCCTTTGAACCCTGAATGGCCCAGTAAATCAAGCCTGCACCTTAGTTCCTGTTCACTCTGTTTGCTCAGGTTGCTGGGTGTCTTAGTTATCTAGTACTGCTACAACAGAAGTACCACAAGTGGCTGGCTTTAACAAAGAGAAATGTATTCTCTACAGTCTATTCTCTGTGTCAGCTCTGGGGGAAGGTCTTTGTCATCAGTCTTCCCCTGGTCTAGGAGCTTTTCAGCGCTAAGGACCCTAGGTCCAAAGGATGCCCGCTCCTGGCTCTGCTTTCCTGGTGGTATGGGGTCCCTCTATCTCTCTGCTTACTTCTTTCTTTTATATCTCAAAAGAGATTGACTTAAGACACAACCTAATCTTGTAGATTGAGTCCTACCTCATTAACATAACTGCCTCTAATCCTGCCTCATTAACATCATAGAGGTAGGATTTAAACAACATATAGGAAAATCACATCAGATGACAAAATGGTGGACAGTCACACAGTACTGGGAATCATGGCCTAGCCAAATTGATACCCATATTTTTGGGGAACACAGTTCAATCCATGACACTGCTAACAGACCTTGTAGGCTTGGTAGAGCCAGGTGCCAGGTTGCTGCGGGTTCACTGTGCCATAGAAAGTCTGAAGTATGGAGGTATTTTTCACCTTTTTCTTCTTTATGTGTTTTTCTGCTGTCTCTAATCTTTATTCATACTCATTCCTCCGGTACCTCTATACAAAGCCATTTTGCTCCAGAATGATGTTCCTATTCATTCAAAACACCTACCTTTCTTCTAGAGCAAAACAGTAGTAGTGATCCCTCACAGTCATTGCTATGTTTGAGCCCATTGTTGCAGCCATTGTGTCAATCCATCTCGTTGAGGATCTTCCTCGTTTTCGCTGACCCTCTACTTTACCAAGCATGATGTCCTTCTCCAGAGACTGGTCCCTCCTGATAACATGTCCAAAGTATGTGAGATGAAGTTTTGCCATCCTGGCACATATAAATTGGTGATAAATATGTGGAATAAAAAAAATGTTTATTTGTTTATTTTTGTATCTACACACTAGAATATAAATCCCTTGCTGGCCACATTTTCTTTTGTTTACTGTTTTGGTTGAGTGAATGAGTACGTATGTGTTTATTTGTTTTTTTGTCTCCCTCTACTAGAATGTCAGCGCCTAGAGAGCAGGGTCTTAACTTTGTTCAGTAATCTGTCCCCAGTGCCTAGAACAGTGTCTGGCATATGTATAGTGGGAGCTCAACAAATGTTTCTTGAATTATTTAATCAATTTATCAATTAGTTCAGGCATTGAAATGATTCCCAAGAGTAATGCTTGAACTCAAATCAACATAATGGATAAATATCCAAGTGCTGTATGAGGAAAACTTACTGATAAACATTGTCCGTGTTTTTAAGATTCATAATTTAACTGTACCCACTGTTTGTCCCAAAACGTGTACGTATAAATATGAAATCCCGAAATTTTGCTTGCTAGACTATTCCACTATATAAAGCAGAGATATCACTCAGCCTAATTTAGATTGAATGCCTATAGTCCAACTGTTGATTCCTTTCTCACTTGTTTAGCTTTGTTGCTAGGGGATACTGTAAATATTTTAAGTACATATTCATTTCCACTAAGAGTTACACAATCAGTTTTAATGTGTTTTAATATTCTTTTAGATGATATAGATTAATAATGGAAATGATGGTAATGGTGGTGCTGGTGGTAATGAGACTTGCTGTTCATTTTATACACACACACACACACACACACCAACACACCAACCCACTTACTACTAAAAAAGAATTATGAAGTAGGTCAGTCTTAGAAAGCATTTTTTAAAGAGAGGCAGTTTCACCCATCCTGAGATTAACTCAAATTATACTAACTCTTATCTATTAAGATGATCTGATTTAATGAAATGTACCTCAGTTGTTTGTATGTGAATTTAAGTTGTTTGGGGATTCCAGAAGAATGTGTTCACAAGTACTTTGTAACTTTTAGAAAAATGAAAAGACCTAAAACAGTACCCCAGACTCACCACCCAGATACAAGCATTCTTGATATTTCAGTGTCTGTCACCCCTCTGCTTCTCTCTGTGTATAAACTTGTATGTGTACTTGATTGTGCATGAATGTGGTAATTCTACATGTCCTGTTTTGTAACTTCTTTCACTCATCTTGTGTATATATTTCTATGTTAATAAATGGACAATCCACATCATAATTTTAGAAAAGATGAATAATATTCTGTCGTATGGTTGTATGTATGTACTGTAATTTGCTTATCCACTTCTCTGTTGATGACCATTTAGATTGTTTTCTTTTTGTTGTTATTATAAAACAGTGCTGTGGTGAACATTCTTATGCATGCATCTTTTTCATTTGATTTGCAAGTATTTTCAAAGTTTCTCCTTAGTGTCATTGTTTTTGTATTCTATACTTGGAAATCCTACGAGGTCGCTATGAGTCGGAGTTGACTCGACAGCAGTGGGTGTTATATGTATAAAAGGATTGCTAAGCAAAGACAAGTCTCTCCCCTGTTCTGTCTCTAAATTATTGTCAATTTCAAAGTAGTGCAATTGGAATAAATGAGATTTTACTCTGTACTTTGCCCCAGAGCCCTCTCCTAAAGTATATTCAAAGTAAATGAAAGGGCTCATCAACAGATAAAGCTATTTGAGTTAAAGATCAAATCTGTTGAACATTTTCACCTAAATATACCAATTTTATCTTCTTGACGTTTTTTGTTTTTTTTTTGATGCTGAGAATAAAAACTTTGCAATAAGCTATAATTTCTGCATCCATGCATATTCAGGTCTGAAAATGAAAGAAGAGTATGACAGGTTTGCATGTAGCAACTTCCACCCACACTTTTCTTTCCTTTCTGATTCTGACACTTCAGCCTTTGAAACAGTTCCCATGAGCAACACTAAGATTCAGATTATTTAGATCTAAGGGAAAAGAAAACACACACACACACACACACACAGACACACACAAGATCTTCTACTGCTTGTATCTAGCACCTGGAAACCTCTTTGAAGAAGTGCTAAAATGTACATCATGCTGTTGTTATGCGCACAGCAGAAATCCTAAAGGTATTTGAGAGAGAAGCAGGAGGGGTAGTCTAGAAATATTAAGGGCAGGTTGGGCCAAGGTTGAGGGAGGATGCCATAATCTATATTATTAAAGTGGCATGTTTCCAGTACATTCTTATTAACTTACATGCAGATTGCTTGCCAGGTTCACGTTTCACTCTCAGCTTTTAGAAGAAGCCAGGTAAGACAGGAGAAAAGAGACAGCTCATTGTTGAAAAAGTGTAGGTTTCCCATCAGGTGAAGGGGTTATTTGATAGGTATCTGAAGCATGTTGGTTCTTCGTAAGATTTTCTTGTTCTGTGCCGTATACCAAAAACCAGTTGCCATCAAGTTGGTTCCGATTCATGGCGAGCGCATGCATGTCATAGTAGAACTGTGCTCCATAGGGTTTTCAATGGCTGATTTTTCAGTAGATTGCTAGACCTTTCTTCCTAGGTACCTCTGGGTAGATTCAAACCACTAGCCTTTTGGTTAGCGTCCGAGCATGTTAACAGTTTGCACCACCCAAGTTTCCCTGTGCCACAGAGAGCCCACCTAAGCCCATGGGAGTGTATTTCCTTCCTAGTTATCCAAAACCCGTAACAGTAGCTCTATTTCATCATTTATCAAAGAATATCAACATTGTGAAAGGCCTTACAGGTCATTTCCTGACAACACCTCCTCCTCCTCCTCTTTAGGGCTAAGCCATCTGTCTTCCCATTCATCCTGTCCCTTTCCAAAGCCAGGTGGACATCCATCCATCAAATATCCTCTTTCCTGTACCTTCCCTCATGCCTTGACTACTGGCTTTTCCCCATTGGCATACAGATTATTTCAGGACTCCTCATCCAAGAAGATCATTCCTGTGACTCTGTTTCTCCTCCAACTCTGTGTCTCCCTCAAAACGTCTCTTTCCCTTGAGAGTCAAGAGTCAACTTAATTTGTTTTTGCTTTCTTCATTTTCTCATCTACTTCTTAATTCTTCAACCCTCTTCATTTTCTCTTCTGCCTTCATCACCATCCTTAAATGCCTCTTGTTAAGGTCACCAGTGACTACCAAACAAAGGCCATCGTTACCTTCAGCCCTTATCTTATTCCTCTTTTCTGCAGAGTGGAATGATGTTGATCACCTCCTGCTCCTCATTGAAATTAACCCTTCCCTGGCTTTCACCGCTTTCTCTTTGTTCCACACCACCATTATTTTTTCTTTTGCTTTCTCCTTTTCCTTCACCTCTCCTGAAAAGTTGACATCTTCCCTTCTCCCAGGTTCTAGCCTCAGTGGTTGTCTTCTATTCTGTATGTTTTCTCTAGGTTATTCCATCTGTTTGCATGGTATCAGTTACCATCATGCAGACAACTTCTGTCTTGAGAGCCATACCTGTATATCCAACTGGCTACTGGACATCTCCGTTTGTCTCTCGCTAATAACTCTTCAAACTCAAGAGAGTCAACAATGAAGTCATTGTTGCTATCTCCAAAATAGAACAGAATAGCTCTGCTTCTCACCCTGGTGCAACAGCCTTTGATTCCTCCTTTTGTGCAGGCTCCACCATCATTAATAAATGATACATTATATTTGCCTTCAAGATACTTGGCAGTGGTTAAGAGAGAAGACTCTGCCAGACTACAAGGGTTTGAAATCTAGCTAAACTGCTTATAAGGTGTGTGATTTGGGGCAAGGGACTTAATCCGTCTGTCCTTGAGTTTCTTCATCTATAAACCAAAAACCAAACCCGTTGCTATCAAGTTGATTCTGACTCATAGTGACCCTATAGGATAGAGTAGAAATGCTCCATAAGGTTCCCAAGCCTGTAGTCTTTACGGAAGCAGACCGCCACATCTTTCTCCCACAGACCAACTGGTGGGTTCGAACCACCGACTTTTTGGTTAGCAGCTGAGAGCTTTAACCGTTATGCCAGCAGGGCTCCTTCTTCATCTATAAAATGGGACTAATAGTAGTATAGACCTCATAGGATTAGTACAAGGATGAAATGGGATGACACATGTGCAGCATTGTGCTGTGTTAGGCAGAGTTAGTAAATGTTAGATCTTCTTATTGAGCTGTTATAGCCCATATGGTGACTTACTGACTTTAGGCCAGTATGTAGCAGTGTGTAATTCTTTGAAGACTGTGGGGATCCTTTGGTATGAAATCATCATTTTTTTTTAAAGAATGAATTAATACGATTCAGATAAAGTCCAAAAATATAGTTATTCACAGAGGACAGACTGATCCACAAGGCCACAGTCTGCCCTCATCAGCCAGTACCCATTGCTGAAGTGGGACAGTTTCAAAAGGAAAAGTTGACTCAACAAGCCATCCATTTCCCACATAAAATTACAACGGAAGAGAGCAAATCTGAAGTGAAGCATTGAATCTGCTGCTGTTGGGAGACCCTGGTCTGCACTCTATCTGTATGCTTACTGAGGGGAGAGCGGGGCAGGGTTTCCCATACAGAGGGCTCAGGCTACCACCATGTGGCGAAGGTTGATTGGAACCTGATTTCAAAGCCATTTCGCCTGGAAGCTACCCCACCTGTCCAATGCTTCATGAAAATTCAGCAGGTCTGCTCATGAGAAGATGCTCAACCCCAAAAAGTCTCTTCAGTAGCTATTGAAATGTTCTTGTAACTCTCTCATTGTCTTAGGTTGAACAAGAATTTTAAGTTTCCAATTGAACGTCTCTCTCAACACTGATTTTGTGCATGTTTGTTCTCTATTTGTCAATGTAATATATGTTCTGTGTAGAAAAATTGGAAAATACAAAAAGGTATCCATAAAAACAATCCCTCTAATCCCCCTCGTTGTTCTGTGTCATCGAGTCGATTCTGACTCATAGTGACCCCACGTGACAGAGTAGAACTGCTCTGTAGGGATTCCTGGGCTGTAATCTTCCTGGAGGTAGACTGCCACATCTTTCTCCTGCCACGGAGCGGCTGGGTGAGTTTGCACGGCCAGTCTTTCGGTTAGCAGCCAAGCACTTTAACCATTGCACCACCAGGGCTTCTTCCAATCCCCTTAATCAGAGGAAACCAATGTCAGCATTTTATTATAGATCCTTATAGTCCTTCTGTCTCTTTCTCTCTGTGTCCCCCATTGCTCTTCTTCCCCTCCCCTCTCTGTCTTTCTGTCTTTGTCTCTCTCTCTCTCGAAATTTTGAATTATATCCTGTTTGAAATGAGCTTTTCTCATTATCATGACTATTTCCCCACATATTAAAATATTCTTCTATAGCATCATTTTAATGGCTGAATAGTAATAGTCTGTTTGTCAGTATTTTGGTTATTTTCTGTTTACTCGATTCTGTTTTGTGACTAGGCAACTGTTCACACCTACATGTATGCAACCTCTGTGTTGAGATCAGGGTGCTTGAATCCTTGAGAACCCGTCAGAAAACTTAATAGTTTATGATGATTTGTGTCTTTCTTGCAATTACAAATGACACGTTATGTATATTCTATATCCTACTCATGTGATAATGGTACTGACGTGTGTAACACTTCACAATCTATACAGTGTTTTCACACTCATTTCTTCATTTCATCCCTGCAGCGATCTTGTGAGACAGACAGGGCAGGGTTTAATATTCTTACTTTATAGATGAGGAAAATGATGTCCAAGGAGATAAAGTGATTTCTCAAAGGTCACATGGTTAGTAAGAAAATGGCAGGCTTGGAATTCAAAGTCAAGGCTTCTGACTCCAGACCAGTATTCTTTCTAGTACGTTTTGCCACATCCCACCTTTTTCTCCATTTTATTTAACTGCTTCTTTCTAGCACCTCCTATTCAACTATTCTCTTCTTACACATTTTTTTTTAAATCATAACTTAGGAGAATGTAGCTTTCTCACCAATTTTCTCATTAGCAGAAAACTGAATGTGGCTAGATTCTGACAAATACAAATTAGTTTTCCCCTTCAGAAATGCAAACTCTTAGACGCTGAATCCTTATTGATACTGTGTATGAGGTTCTTTGTACAGTACCTCAGGCTTTTCTTAGGAAGCTGAAAATCTGTTCCTTTTCTTGAACAGTTTAGGGAGGCTGCACCACAGTTAATTCAGAGTTGGAACATCTTGATCTCAAAATGTGGACAGTCAGGTTGAGAAATGCAGTGTAAACCCCAGGGAATTAAATCACAGGACAAAGACAAGACACCTGGGAGATAGGATACAGGTTCAAATAAAAAAGGCACTGGCAAAATGGTGCCAGCGAGAGTAGCCTTCAATTTGTTGCACGTCATCTAGTTCTCTTCTCAGTTAGATTCCCAGGTCATCGTGGACCAGGAATGAGAAATGCGGAAGTGAGAAATGTATATGTGACAAAGAGACACACAGGGACCAAGAGACAGATACTAAATGTACCTGTGTCAGGTAATGGGGGGGAGGTCCCTCCTGCACCTCAGCTGGTCTGATTACTTGGGAAACTGATGATCATAGGCCTCCCAATCCTGCTTTAGCCCAAATTTCGTTGATGGCATTATTGCTCCCTGCTTTTTATTTTCTTCACAGTAGATTTTTAAATAGTACCTTTTGCTGCCCTGTTTGATCTTGGTGTCTGCTAAAACCCTGGGCAGGCACACTCTTTTGCCGTCTGTTTTATATCTGGGTAAAGACCTTCTGTTACATCTCAGCTAAACTGCCAGCATTTAATAAGCACTTACAGAATACTGAAACCCATTTCCTTACAATAATCTATTACATATTCTCTTTTTTTTTTTAGGTTTTTTTTTTATTGTACTTCAGGTGAAGGCTTACAGAACAAATAGTTTCTCATGAAACAGAAGTACACACGTTGTTTTATAACATTGGTTAACAACCCCACAACATATCAACCCTCTAACTTCTCAACCTTTTTTTTTTTTT
>NW_004444015.1:9457164-9497199 GCF_000243295.1 Trichechus manatus latirostris
TCAGATTTATTCCTAAGTATTTGATCTTTTTAGGGGCTATTGAAAATGGTATTGTTTTCCTGATTTCCTTTTCATCGTTCTCCTTATTGGTGTATTCTGTTACATATTCTTGATAATGAGGAATGAAATGCACATTTTAGTATTTCGCCTTTGCTCAGCATTAATGCTTGAGCATTAACTACATTATTGTTGTTAGGTACCGTCAGTCAGTTCCCACTCATAGCGACCCTATGGACAACAGAAAGAAACACTGCCCAGTCCTGCGCCATTCTCGCAATCGTTGCTATGTTTGAGCCCATTGTTGCAGCCTCTGTGTCAATCTATCTCATTGAAGGTCTTCCTCTTTTTTTTTTTGCTGACCCTCTACTTTACCAAGCATGATATCCTTTTCCAGGGACTACTACAGTATACTGGATGCTTAAGATACATTTCTAAAGGCCATGCCCAAAGGGCATCTTGTAGATCCATGGATTCTCACTGTTTAGGAAGTGGTCCAAAATTATTTTCCCTGGGTCTACTTAAAAGACACAAATATCGGCTGGTTCACTATGCCCTCAAATTAACCAGGGACAACTTAAGTCAGATGGCTGTTTGGTGCACAGGAATGAAAATTACACAGTCAGGTCAGGAATAACGAGACCAGAAGACCCTTGACTTGAACTGAAGTCCAAGTAGCTGTAGAAAAACCGTGATAGTTGAAGGAGAATTGACACAGGTCTCCGGGCTTCACAAGACCAATGATGGCAGACACCCTGGCTTGGTCCCTTCAAATTAGTTCCACATGAAGGACTTTTAAGCTTAAGTAAGGCCTGGATTTTGCCTTCGGGTGATACCTGGTAACTCTGAGATGGACTATCTCTCCAGGGCTGGAGATGAAAGGAGCAAACTGCAGACTACTAAGAACCCCTTTCCTACAAACAAAGAGCTTGGCTGTGTCCCCTTCCTTCCAGGGAGCTCATTGGACCCCAGCTTGTCCCCAAATGTTGAGGTGAAGGCACAGCTGAGTTTAAAATCGACAGGAATAAAAACAAGGGTAGCAGTGGTGAGGAAGGTGGAAAGGGGTGGGAAGTGGACTTCTTTCTTATACTTTTGTTTCTTTGGGCTTCTCAGAGCCAAACTAGTTAGTATATTATATGTTGCCTGAATTCTTGGAGCCAGACCATTGTTGGATATTGGTAGAGGGAGGTCTAGGGTTTTCACCTCCAGCTTTCTCTTTGCCTATTTCCTTGTTCTTCTGCCACCGTATCTTTTAAAAAGAGGTGAAATCATTTTTCTTGGCCCTGTGTGGGAAACCTTCTTGACATTTTCTAACTGCCAAGTGTTCTATAACCAGCCATCTGCAGAAAGATTTTTTTCTTAATTTATTAATTTCTTTTCCTTCTCTCTCTCTCTCTCACACACACATACACACACACACACACCCTCAGATTACTGTTTGAGGATTAATGAGCAACTAGTCCCTCTTTCTTATAACAACTTTTTTTTCTTCAGCTGAACTTGGTAACTTGCTTTTCTCAATGTTTTCTTCTAAAAATTCTTAAGTGATCATTTCACTAAAACAAAAGAATAGTGTGTCTTTTTGAGGCCTTTACAGGTATTGAATACTGTATAACCTTTCAGAACCAACTAACAATTGGGATAACTTTGAGCTTTATGAGGACCCTGGCCAAAAAAAAAAAAAAGAAAGAAAAAAGTAAGGTGGGCTTTCGCATTACTGTGCTATCCAAAGTTTCCTTCCAATCTGGAGAGGGAGCTTCGTGCCATAAAAATTTTCAGACTTTACTGCATCAATCAAACAGATTGTTCTTGTAGTGGTTACTTCCTGGGGACTTCGCCAGCTGGGAGTTTGTACCATTGAGCCAAAGCAGGCCACTGGAACAGCCATCCTCCTTGCTTATTCATTTATGGAGAAATTTAAGAAAATGCTCTTGCAGCAGCTGCCTGTTTGTAAGAGCAGCCGGGCGTGGGGGGGAGGGGTTGCTAAACAAGACTAGGAGACAATCAGACGGCAAAGGCTATCAAAGAGACAGGTGAGTCACCAGCGAATCTGTGGGACTTTCTGTAGGGCTTCCCCACCGTAACTCTGGAATAAGCATTCAAAGTATAGACCAGAGTGCCTTTCTCTCTCTCTCTCTCTTTCTCTCTCGCACGTGCACACGCGCGCGCGCACGCACACACACACACACACACACACACACACACCAGCCCTATCTTATTTCTGATTTAAATTATATTTGGATAGCTAGGTCAATTTGCTTTTTAATAAAAGGTATTTGTGACTTGTTTATTTAAATGTCTGCGCTAAGGTAATCTCTGGCCATATGTCTGTTCATTCACTGTATACTTACATAGCAGAGGGGGAGGGAGAGTAGTCAGAATGGCGCCTTTGGGACTAGATGCGGAAGGCAGATATAACTCCAATAAGGCCACTCTCAAGGTTTTAATGGACGTCCGTACGCGGTACAAATTTAGAAATGGCCGTCTTGGTTTGCGGGGTGGATTTAATGTGCATCCTTTCATGATGAGCATCAGTTGCTTTGTAGATTTTGTTCCCTGAAACTCATCAGTCAACTTTCAACTCTCTGTGTATAAATAATCAATGTAATGTTAACTACTTTATGGATTATGTTGAGCAGTTTGGCTCAGGATTGTTTAGAAGCAATTAGCAGACGGAAAATTGTGATTTGTGTCTGTAGAAAATTTTTAATTCCAGGCGGCCTTAGCCTTGCTCCGCTAGTTAATTCCTCCTCCCTGTCTGGGGAGACTCAGGAAATATGCGCTCGCTGTAACTCGGAAGACAAATTTTTGCCCTGAATGCCATCTCGCACAATACAAAGTGCCAAGAGATACCCATTTGAGATCATCTGTTCTCTTGAATGACATATGCCGTTTTTATTTGTTTTTCTTTCCATTAGTGCAGATCTAGCTTTTGGGAGTTGGGGAAGAGCTAGTCTTATCTAAGCTGGAGCTCCCTACAAAGCACAGGTAGTGTTGTTGTTGTTACTTGCTGTTGAGTTGGCTTCGACTCGTGGTGACCAATGTACCACAGAATGTTATGTTGCCTGGTCCTGCTCTGTCTTCATAATCGTTGGAATGCTTGAGTCCATTGTTGCAGCCACTATGTATTTTGAGTGCCTTCTAGCCTAGGGTATTCATCTTCCAGCATTATTTTGAACAATATTCTGTTGTGATCCCTAGCTTTTTCATTGGCTAATTTTCAGAAGTAGATGGCCAGACCTTTCTCCCTAGTCTGTCTCAGTCTGGAAGCTCTGCTGAAACCTGTCTACCATGGGTGACCTTGCTGGTATTTGAAATTTCATTGGCATAACTTCTAGCATCATAGCAATATGCATGCTACCACAGTATGACAGACTGACAGACGGGTGGTGGACAGGTAGTTTAGAAACCCTGAATAAGTCTTTGGACCAGAATATAAAAAGAAAATGTGAAACTTGAGAGCTTCCTGGTGCCGAGCGATACCCCAACTATCATGTCTGTCAGCTGGCTGGTGACAGCACCCAGCAGATACTCAGTAGGCATCAGAGCCTCTGAACCACAGTTGGTGCATTCTCTGTACCTCCAGAAAATGGGAACTAGCCAAAAGCTATTCCCTCCTTCTTAATGATTATCTATTAGTACACCGAGATTTTATTGGAAAATAGATTAGGAACAATTAGCAAATGGAAAACTTAAAAGGCCGTTGCTGCTTTTATTGTGTAGAAGCAACTTTTGAACAGAATCAAAATGTTCTTTTCAGAGTCAGATGTGCCATTTCACCTGGATTACATTTTATTCCTCTGCCATGGGTACATGCTTTATTCCATCTAAAAATGGAAATTTTCTGGACATGGGTTCGGTATACGTAGCACTGATTGCTGCATTTATTTTCAGATGCTTTTTAGGAAGCGTTATTTGGTAAGCTGATTTTCTCATGCTGAACAATGTATATTACAATGATGGTTGACGCATATTCCAAAGTCCTCTTTTAATTCATACAACGAGAATATAGAACCAAGAGAATTTATCATTCATTGTTAACTGGGAAAATTTTCGTTTTTATTGTACTCTGCATTACCTATTACTATACTCTTGTCTGAAAGGGAACTATTTTATAGGAGAAAATAATGAATTTAAAAGAACAATGGATCTGATTTTGTCCAAGCCGAGGAAGCAAATCATTCAATACCGAGCCTATAGAATTCAGAGGAATGTCGTTAGGACCCCATGAATTTCAGCTTTACTAGTGTGGAATTTTAAACATTTCTCACAGAGTCTTGGATGAGGCTTTCGGTAAATGCCAATTACCCCATTTCTGATATTCATTCTTTGTTTACATTTTCATTTTACCTCCTCCGAAGAGAAGCAAAATTTGGTTAATATACAGGTTAGAATATTTATTGAGGATTGGTTTATTTTCCCCAAAGACTAAGGTAATAAAGAAGGTTAAAACCACCTGATTAAATCTGCATCCCATTTACAGAACTGGTGCTTCGTGGAATTTGGCCATGAACACTTTCTCAGCTTGATTCTAGTGTTAGATTTCTCATTATATCCCAATTATCAAATCAAGTAAAATGAAGCGACTCCTTTAGAATGAAACGCATGAAAATAGCAAACTACCTGTGAAAATGAACGAGGAAACGCTCATCTTCAACTATACCAGTATCTTCATTTCTCAATTAATCTAGCAGTTCTTTCCCTCTCTTATTTTTGCCAAAGGAATCTGAGATGGAATGATTAAATGACTATCTAGCATTATTCGTGAAAATAGAAGAGTATGTGAGAAATAGAGAAAGCCTCCATCAGAATCACAGTATCTCCTGGGTTCCCTTGTATGGAAAGCATCTGATAGGATTAAGTAATGCAGCATGGTAACATCATCAGAGTTCACAGTGAAATCCTTCCATTCATCCCCACTGGAACTCCAAAGCACCAAGTAGACCCAGCAGCAGAGCTTAGAAAACTAGAACCTTCCTTAGTTGTAAGTCTCTGTAAAGAAGTGGAATCCCAGTGTAGATTTATCTAAAAGAGGCACAAAGCATGCCGTTATTCTATGTCCACAAATGCCAATTGGGTGGTTGCACCGAGTGTCAGAGAGAGCGAGATTTGAGGGTTCTGCTGTTCTCATGGAGCCCTGGTGGCGCAGTGGTTGAGAGCTACGGCTGCTAATCAAAAGGTCAGCAGTTCGAATCCACCAGCTGCTCCTTGGAAGCCCTATGGGGCAGTTCTACTCTGTCGTATAGGGTCGCTGTGAGTCAGAATTGACTCAATGGCAATGGGTTTGGTTTTTTTTGTTGTTTGTTTTAACTATGTTTTTCTTAGGTGAATACTAAGGTGAGTGCGTATTTCCTGTGTAATTCCCCAAAATATAATACATTTGGAATCACTTTATTCTAAAAATGAAATATGTATTACATAGATAGAGCAGCATGCAAATAAAATGTATGCCATCGAGTAGTTCTAGGAAGGTGACTCCAAATCATAGGCTTGCTTGGCTAGACAAGGTGTAAATAATTTAAACAAAATAAACAGGGCAGTTAAAAAAGGCTAGGAGGCTGCCATCACTTGCTTGACACCCACAGGGTTGTCACGAAGGGCTATATAGCATTTCACTTCTAAAGGCGTGGGCGCTAACAAAGGTTTCCTTTTATGACTTAAATTGGAAATCCAGTTAAATGTTATTTCCTCTGAGCAATGTTGAGTTAATAACCTATGCTGAGACATGAATACTCCAAGAATGCATCAAATTGGTAAAAGTACAGGGCTTATGAAAACAAGAATGATTACGTTTATAATGTCAATTTTAATCACTTTATGGAACATTTTTACCAATTGCTTTAGAAGGTGTGAATACAGTGGTGAAGTCCTGCCATTTATTTTTTCAAGCCATTACTCATTTCCTTCACATTTCAGAAGGATTAGAGAGATAAGACCAACTTTCAAGATTATGCAAGGTTGATAGAAGAAGTAAGCTGGTATTTCCACCATCAACTTGAATCAAGATCCAATATTTTGCCTTACATCATTGAAATATGATGTGGGCCACTTTATTTCAATTCGAGGTCTTTGTCGGAATATGCAGGATATAAGGGTTTAGGGAGCCCTGGTGGCGCAGTGGTCTAGGGTTTACTCACACCATAAAAGATAACGTCTGCTTTACAATTTTGAGAAAAAAATTAAGCTATGATTACATAGCCACGTAGAAATAATCATCATCATACCTTTAGAAACAGTCTTTGTCGAATCGGTGACCGAGCCAAAAATTTGTTCCCACTAGAACTCCTTGATCTAAAAAAAAAGTGACTGGACTTGAATATAGGATATTCCAGACATCTGAATACTCAAATATCTTTTAGACAAACTGCAAAGGTATTTTCTGTCAATACTCTATAAGAATGATTATTCTTCTGTCTGCTCTTAAATTGAATTTGAGTTTGTCATTATTGTAACTTTCACGTTATCTACCTAACCTAAATAAATCGAAAAGTTTAATTTAAAAAGTACAATTGGAATAATTGGATTAGCCAGTTGCTCTCATTTAAGTATCCATACAAAAGGGAAGGAGGTTTCAAGGATTGGTGCAGCCTTAGCTGATAGCTGATAGCTGTTGTAGTGAGTAATTGCTGGTTGTGTTTGCGCACACCTTTCTTTAAAGGAAACTTGCTTGTTTTGACAGGCTCACATTTTTTGCTCATTCTGAAAATTACTTGGGAAATTACTTGAGTGAGGAAACTTTGTTTTTCCTTCTATCTTAGAAAAACCCTCCCTCCCGCCCAAATGCAAAGATTGTCCTAGTGAACTCTTTAACTACTCAACTTCACTAGTCTGCTTTATTTCAGTGAGGGTTTATCCTTCACAAATGGGACTTTATTTCACAACTACTCCTCAAGAAAAAGAGAAACCAAGCAGTTAGGCATGGTAAATACTTGTACTCTCAACTGGGACATAACCAGTTGCCATCAAATACATTCTGACTCATGGCGACCCCATGTGTTTCAGAGTAAAACTGTGCTCTCCAGGGTTTTCAGTGGCTCAGTTTTCAAAAGTGCATCGCCAGGACTTTCTTCCCAGTCATCTCTGGGTGGACTCAAACCTCCAACCTTTCAGGGCCTCCCAACTGGGACGTAGTCACTTTAAAAATCTGTAGTAAAATCAACATGGCAACATTTTCATTAGAATTTTGTGCTGTTTTATATAGTAATTGAGGAAGAAACAGAATCATCAAAGGCCTATATTGGCCATATATTTCTAACTGTGATTTGTGGCCTCATTGCTGTTGTCATATAAGGGATTGCTGTTTCTTCCCAGGCAAAAGTCTGGGAAATAAGTTGAATTTCTGTTGTGGATAACCAGAATAAGCTTTCATAAAGCCCAGGCATAAGGAAAGATTTGGTTTCCTTAAGTTTATAGCCACAGCTATGAAGAAGTATGAGGATGGCGCAGGACCAGGCAGTGTTTCATTTTGTTCTACGTTGGGTTGCTATGAGTCGGGAGGGACTTGATGGCACCTAACGACAACATGAAAAGGTAGAAACTTGAGATAATAAAAAGTAAGCAATGTAGTTCCATCATCACACGCAATATCGTTGTATAATATTGGGTCAGCACTTAAAGTATTTTTGAATAATTCATGCATACCCTTGTGGCTTGAGGCAAAAGCTTCCAGTATTGGCTATTTAGTGGTGAAAGCAAACACCCGTCTGTAAGTGCCCATGCTGATAGCGAGTCAGTGATTGTTGTTGTTAGTTGTCCTCCAGTCAACTCCGACTCATGGCAGCCTGTTGTAGAAAGGAACGCAACACTGCCCGGTCCTGCACCATCCTCCTAATCATTGGTATGTTTGAGCCCATTGTTGCAGCCACTGTGTCAGTCCATCTAATGGAGGGTCTTCCTGTCTTTCACTGACCCTCAACTTTACCAAACACAATGTCCTTTTCTAGCAATAAGTTAGTGATTACTAGAGATACATCTGTGTTTGTGGTTCTAACAAGATCATTGCAGAGCGTGGAGTGATTTGTGTCGTTTTAATAGTCGATGCAGTCATAGACACCTAATCTGTATGTTAGTGGCCTTAACAGGTTGCATTTATTCATGATAAATGAGACCCTAGGGAATCAAAATTAAAAATAAAGATTCAACTGAATCTTTTGATTGATTTCCAAGAGTCTGCTACGGTACCTTGCCCATAGACAATCAATAAATACATGCCAATTAATTAGCTTTGTTTTTGCCAAGATTGATTTCCTGTAATTCCTAAAGAACAAGGCTTCATTCAAGGAGAAAAGTATGAATGAGTCCTTTTACTGATAATTGAGAATTGAGCTCAGAGTGCACAAGGGTGACCTATGACAAGCCATCATTTCTGAAAAGCTTCAGTAGGGGTCATTACATACATGTTATTATTCCATCTGACGCCCTCAGTGAGGTTGAGGAAGTTAGGCCTTAATGATACCCGTAGCTGGAAGTTTGTTCCTTTCTGTGGATGGCCTATCACAGGTAATCTTACCTGCTCAGGATGCCTCACAGTGTTCCCAAATTAGGTTCTCCCAGCCATCTCTGTTTTTGTGAACATTGTGTTTATTTTCCAAGGTTCAGAGGAGGCTCTGCCTATTGTTTTATACTTTACTAATACTTACAACGAAGATGGAGGACGTTGGTGGTTCAGTGGTAGAATTCTCACCTTTCATGTGGGAGACCCAGGGTTCGATTCCCGGCTAACGTACATCATTCACAGCCACCACCCATCTGTGGTGGATTACGTGTAGCTATGATGCTGAACGGGTTTCAGCTGAGCTCCCAGACAAAGATGGGCGAGGAAGACCCTTTACAAATATTATCCTATTTATTCCTCCCAACAACCCTATGAAGAAAGTATTACTATTATCCGCATTTTAAAGAAGAGGAAACTGAGACACAGAGGTTACCTTACTTGCCCAATGTTATACAGACAGACGTGGGTTCTAATTACTACTCTGCCTTTGACTGACTTTAAAACCTCTATGCCAAGTAGCCTTAATATAGAACATAAATTAAATAGGAGAAGAGTATACAGTCCGTCAGTTCTGGGCAGTTATTTGCTATTATCCCTGTCATCATAGAGCTTATATTCTAGAGGGGGTAGACAGACAGTAGGTACATAAGCAAATGAATACACAGCTTGACAGGTGGTTATAAATTCTTTGAAGACAACAACAAGCAGGGTTAGGGAGATAGTGAGTGCTGAGACCTGGGGATTACTCTTTTACGTAAGGTAGTCAGAGAAAGCTTCTCTGTTAAGGTGGCATTGGAAGGAAGAGAAGGAAGGATCCAGGTGGATATCTGGGAAAAAAAAATATTACAGGCAGAGGTAGCAGCAAGTTCAAAGTGACTGAGGTGGGACTGTGTTTGTCACGTTCAAGGGACAAGCTAGGAAGCCAGTGTGACTAAAGTGAATGAGAGGGGGTGGTAGAGGAGAGCAGAGAGGTAGTAGGGGTCAGACTTCAGCTTTGACTCTGAGTGGGGTGAGAAGCCATTGGAGAGTTATTGAACAGAGGAGTGACATAGTCTGCCTTTGTTTGGTTGTTGTTAGGTGCTGTTGAGTCAGTTCCGACTCTTGGCGACCCCGTGCACCACAGAATGAAACACTGCCTGGCCCTGCGCCATCTCATAATCATTGTTATGCTTGAGCCCATTGTTGCAGCCACTGTGTCAAAAAGAGGGTCTTCCTCTTTTTCCTTGACCCTCTTCTTTACCAAGCACGATGTCCTTCTCCAGGGACTGATCCCTCCTGACAACATGTCCAAAGTATGTGAGACGTAGTCTCACCATCCTTGCTTCTAAGGAGCATGCTGGCTATACTTCTTCCAAGCCAGATTTGTTCATTCTTTTGGGAGTCCATGGTATGTTCAATATTCCTCACCACCGCTATAATTCAAAGGCATCAGTTCTTCTCTCTTCCTTATTCATTGTCCAGCTTTCACATGCATATGATGTGATTGAAAATATCATGGCGCACCTTAGTCTTCAAGGTGACATCTTTGCTTTCCAACACTTTAAAGAGGTCTTTTGCAGCAGATTTGCTCAATGCAATGTGTCTTTTGATTTCTTGACTGCTGCTTCCATGGGTGTTGATTGTGGATCCAATAGTCTGCCTTACATTGTAAATTTTTTTTTTACAAGTATGACTTATGTGGAACCAGTGACCAGCTAACACAGTCAATTAGAGAATGCTGTCAAGGAGTCCACAACTCCCTCCCATGTAGTCTCATTGACTTTGCTTTGTTTCACAGCCACAGACGAACCTCACACTGTAGCCAAGCATCCTGGGCATTTGTACTGTGGGTCACAATGGGACTAGCAAGAGCGTGTAATTAGCTCAGGCCATCCTGTCCATACTGCAAGGAGAAAACAAATGGGTACATTCAGTTAATTCCTAGCCATCAGCAGTGCGGGCAAAACAACTCCTACTGAAGTGAGTCAGGGACATCTTCATAAACCAAAGCAAGCATATTATACCGGAAATGATGGCTCAGTGGCCTTGAGGAAGTAACGCACCTTCCTGAGCACCTAATTTACTACCTGGCTGTGACTCAGGCACTGAGAAAATAGAGCCTATTATTACTTACTCAAGATACAGTTAGCAATTGTGGATAAACATTGAGACTGTTTAGAAGAATAGAGAGGTAATATTGCTAAGAAGACAAGTATGTAATTTGCACCCATTCTCGCATGGCCTGTGTGTGTATGTCTGTCCTCCTGTGACTGGTTGCTTTTGGCACACCCATCTCTTTGCTTTTATATTGGAGTTGCACATGTAATTTGATGTGTCTGTAGAAAGTTAAACATCCCAATTCTAATGGTGTTCACACCTGTTTCATTTGTCTCTTCCTGTTTCTTTCCAATGCTAGAAAATTCACGAAGTCTGCAACAGCTGGGCATGGCCTATGAAGCTCCTATTATTAGAACCTGTCCCCAGAGCTATGGGGTCTGAAACTCTGTTAGTGTTTACTTCGAGTCCTCGTGCTGTCCTTTATTCTAGTCATTTATGTGACAGACCTCCTGCTCCCTCCATCTCCCTGTGATTTTCAGCAAATGTCTAGCTTCTGTAAACATTCCCTCAAGTAGGTCTGAATAGCAGAAAGTATAACTTCAGTGACACCAAGGTGTCTGTGTTTTATAGCATGTTGTTTCTGGTGATTGGAGTACTAGTAATCTCACCATGCAGGAGGGTGATTAAAAATGGAAACTTATTATCTTAGATTGGTATATTGTGTACAGTATCATTTGTAGTTAACTCTGATTCTCAGTCTTGGAGGAAGTACAGCCAGAATGCTCCTTAAAAGCAAGGATGGCGAGACTTTGCCTTGCTTACCTTGGACACATCATCAGGAAAGACCAACTGCTAGAAAAGCACATTGTGTCTGGTAAAGTAAAGGATCAGCAACAACGAGGGAAATCCTCCATGAGATGGATCGACACAATAGCGCAACAATGGGTTCAGACACACCAATAATTGTGAGGATGGTGCAGGACCGGTCAACGTTTTGTTCTTTTTTGCGTGAAGTCACTATGAGTCGGAGCCAACTTAGCGGCGACTAACAACCACATGATTATATTGACTCATGTTGACATAGTCATAGGATGTGTGACTTGTATGTTCTTGTAGGTATTGTCACAGTGGCAACTTTGGTTATTCTGAAGTGTGATTCTGAAGGATCTCTTTTTAGGTTTCAACATAAGCTATTTCAATTCTTATCAATACCTTGACTTACAATGGTCTTTTTTTTTTTTTTGGTAAATACTTAGCTGATGATGATGGTAATAATATCAAGTTACCACATGAATCCTTTTTGAATGGAATAAATGCTCAGTCAGATTATCCTAGTAAGAAGAGATTAATCCAAAGCAAGGCCGTGTCTTGGTCAGCCAATAGATGGACCCTGTAGGCTATGGAACTCAGTTTGGGTCTGTTGTTTCTACTGTAGGAACACACTTTGGAGCATTGCATGAGTTCAAGCTGAGGCCTGGCAAGTACTCCTTGGAAAACTTTCTGCGGAAGGCAAATGCCATTCCCAAAGTATTCAGCACCATGAGGACCGGCATCTAGTTTAGGAAAACTAGTGCACATGATAGGCACTCAAGAAATTTTTGTCCACTTGAATGAGTAAAATCCTTGTAAGCGGCATACAGAGTAATCGGTCTTTGTAAGACAGTCAGAGGTGATCCTGCACATGCTGCAAAACAATAAACATTAGATAAAGACTTTGCTCAGAGAAGCTCTGGCTCACTAGGCATAGCATGCATTGTGATTCTCTACACAAACCGGTTCTTTTCTGGGACCTGAACTCTTACCTGTTTTATCTAGAGAGCAGTATAGACTAGCTAGGCTCATCTGAAAATATGGTATTCGATAGGAACCAGCACACCTAATTGAATGCCTTCTCTCCTTTCCTGAACACTTAGAATTTGAGAGTCAATCAAAGAACAAGGCCAATAGTGGACTTCAAAGCAAAGAGAAAATGGATTCATGACAGGAAGGGGAGGGGAGAATTGGATGTTGAACCCACACAGCCCTCCCCTGGGGACAGAACTTGGGCAGAAGAGGAAGAAGTGTCTATGTGTCATGCCTTATCTCCCTTACAGTCACCGCTTCCCTGTGTTTATTTTAGTTAGAAGTCAACATTTGACCAGTTCTGAAGCTGAGCGAGAGAGATTAATTGTGAGGACTGTGGTCTCCCTGACGAGCTATGTTCTTCCTTTGTCTTGGGTGAAAGAGCGTTGTTTGTACCCTCCTCGTGTTGAGGGAAGGAGCCCTGGTGGCACAGTGGTTAAGTGTTCAGCTGCTAACTGAAAGGTCAGCAGTTTGAACCATCAGCCACTCTGCCGGAGAAAGATGTGACAGTCTGCTTCCGTAAAGATTACAGCCTTGGAAACCCTATGGGGCAGTTCTACTCTGTCCTATAGGGTCACTGTGAGTCAGAATTGACTCGATGACAATGGGTTTGGTTCTTTAGTTTGGTGTTGAGGGATATGGTAGGCATCATCATGTGGCAACACCCAAAATTTATTAAATCTGAAAAGCTAAAAAAGAGAAGCAATCCACTTGCTGATGTGATTCATGAAAAGACGATGCAACTTATAATGACTTCGTGATATGATTTATTGTATACCAATCACATGCACTTCCAAAGGCCTTGGTATGGAATCAGTATGAGCCAGAAGACAAAATAAAAAAATACATTGTGAACATTTAAAGTTTTAGCCCCCTTGATTATCTTTAAAGTAATATATACAGCATATTTGCCAGTATAGACTTTTCATCACCAGCCATCTGGTAAAGATTAGTATGAGATAAATAATTTAGCTTCCTTCTGTTCAGATACAATTTCATTACCCTCTTCCTTGATGCTGTGAAAAGTCTTCAGAAATAATCAATTGTAAAGTGCTTTTTCATTGAAGTTGAAGCTGAGCCTGGAGGTTTCTGACGTGCTGACATTTGACTCTTTCTCTCTGCGTGCTGTGAAAAGAAGAGGTGCCTGTCATTAGCAAGTGGCCCCCAAAGAATTGCCTGCATGGTGGCAGCCCTGCACAAGCACATTGCCTGCTCTATCCCAGTGTGAGGAACCATGGCATGGGGCAAATGTAATGTTCTAGAAATGCAAGTCATTTTTCAGGATATCACAATGATGCAGAGGATAAGAAAGAAATTTAGGAAAGATTACTTAGGCCTTCCCTGTGACCCAGTGATCCTCTCGCTTAACCACAGTGAACATCCTAGCCTGTGAAACACAGTCATTGGTTTGGAAGAGAGATTTTTCCATTCATAAGAAAACTCTCTGCTACTTTTCCTCCTGGCCTTATTTTTCCAATCTGGCTGGAGTTGAGGAATTTCATGCTAGAGTTGTGGGAGAGCAGGTGCCAGATTGTGGAGAGCCTTGAACGCCAGGCCAGGGAGTTTTGATATTCTCCTGTAGGCAGCAGGGAGCCATTAAAAGATTGTGAGCAGGAGGAATGTAAAAAATAGGACTTGATTTGGATGCATGTTTAGTATAAAAGTGTAATGATAAGATATATTAAGGGAATGTTATGGTTCTGTTCACAGCATGAATATAACTGGAGAATTCATCTCTACTAGCTGTCTAGTTCAGCTTTTACAGAATGCAAATTTTCAGAGCCAGCTGTAAGAGCTTGGTGGTAAAAGAACAAAGTAAGAATTGATAATGTGAATGTGATCGTAAGGAGAGGGAGTTTTAGTGATCAAGAACACTGGTTAACACAGAATAACAGTCATTCTAAAGGGTGACTGTGGACTTATTTGTTATTTTGTTTGAATTCTTTGAGACCATTTCTTTACTGTATGATTACCTTAAGTTTTAAGTGCTCCCTGCAGGGATAATTTATGCATTTTGCATTCTCATGCAAATGCTGTAACTGGCTACACTGTTGAAATTGAAAGCTGAAAATTATCCCAAATAGGTAATGATGGTGCAAGCCTTATGAAGTATTAATCATTTTCATATATTCTCATAGTTTATATTATAGTACTGCATTGTTACGTTTTCAGCTATGGTAGTACTTAGGTAACAAATATTTGAAATGTTAAATTGCATGTTTTGATAAACTGTAATTTGCCTATTTCGAAATTTAAATGTCATCAAAACCCTTTTGAAAAATTAATATAAAAATGTGACAGTAATTCAGGAAAGAGAGAGCAAACCACACTGAATGTAAACTAAGCTACTGAAAGCTCAACTGTGAACTGTAGCCAGATATTTTGTCTGAACACTCCTATGAAGAATTGCATTTTTAGAAATGAGGCTTCACTGCAGTGGCTGCTGTAGAACCATAACATAAGGTGACGATAATAATAAACGGCATCCCGGCTGGTAGCAGTTTGCTCATAAACAGAGCATCGTCGTCTTGTTTACTGTGACATCTAAGCATTATATTTCTCTTGTGAAAATGTGATTCAGTTTGTGATAGTGACTTTCATATTTCAAAGTTTCCTGTTTTAATGAACTTGGATGGGACTTTTTTTCCCCCACATTTCTCAAGAGGCCCGGGTTTCTGTGATTGTTTTTTCAGAGATGGACAATCTCCAGGAAGAAATGGGTTCACACCCCTCTGCATCTCCTCTCTAGACACTAACTTTGCCAAAGAAAATAACCTGCCCCCGGTGGCTTCTCAGAGTTTAGCCTGAGTTCCGAGCACAGCTGGAAGTGTGAACAGGAAGCAGACAGAACGTCTCCGACAGAAGGGAGACGACTTACTTCCTCCCTCCCCATTAAACCTTTGTGGGGAAGGAGGCATTTCCCAAAGTCCACTGGGCAAAACAAATCACAGTTCTTATTCAGTTTTCACTCCCTGGTGTGTGTGTGTGTGCACACGTGTGACACACACACAGATTCTGATTAGACTGGTGTATATTTCTCTTTCTCCCTCTTTCCTATATCTACATCTAAAGAGGCAGAAGCCTACTTTTAGCAAACGTGCTGTGCTCTAGGGCCATCCCCTAAAATCTGCTGGGCGAGAGAGAAGATCACTGGAGAGAGAAAAAAAAAGTGCCAAAACTCAGTTGTGAGCCATTTGCAGTAGAAGAATGAACTTTTCCTGGCATGATCTAGGAGAACGTTAAGTCAACACATTTACATAAGAGAAATAGAAAGCTGCCTGGCATGGCAGAGAAAGCAGTGGGCTGGGAGACAGGCCGGCCGGCTGTGCTCTGTGTTAATCAGGTCATCACTCCTTCTGGACCCCAGGGCCAGGCGAGGGCTGCTGAATCTTCGGTGTCTGGCAGCCTCAGGAGTATCTTAGAGACCAGGTTGCCTTATTCTAAGGGTCTCTCAATGTCAATACCAGCTCCCTTAAACAGATTCCAGCTTCCTCTAGAAGGAGCTACTTCCCTGCCCTGGATTCCTTCCCCAGCAGAAAGTATTCGCACCTCTGGTTCCATTTCTTTGACTCTAAAAAAGGTTTTTTCGAGAGGGGGGAAAAAGAAGGCCTACCCAAATCCATGATAATCATTATCTTTATTATCACCATTGTTATTAAACTGTCCCTTACCTGTCACTGGAATGCCATAACTGTTTAAGCAGTTGAAGAAAACTTTAAAAAGTAGGCACTGCCGAAGCATAAGGTGCCATTAAGAGTTTTCATTATTTTTGTTACTAGTAACCTGTGTTATGAAAGCAGGACTAGTGAGATGGTGAAGTAGAACAAAGGAAGTGAGACAATAATGTACTTTTTGTGGCATAGTAATTAAAATGAGACATGTAAATGTCATCGGGCCTGTTAATATTGGATTATTTCACACATCCCTTTAATGTCATGTGGGCTTCCTGATACGCATTATAGTAATTCAAGTTTTAGAATCTTAGGTTATTTTAAGCCCCCAATTGAAAGCTTACGTATTGTTCCCCTTGAAAAGGAATCATTACTGAAAGCAATCCTTACACATACAGATAATGTGCCACATTAACCTCTCACAGAAATAAAGGTGCTTCTCCGTGCCATTTGTTTTCTCCGACAATGGAAAAATTTATACCAGCTTCAGGTAGGGGTAGGATGGGGGGATGCTACATTTTCTTATATATCACACAAACAGAAAGTGAAGTCAGAGGAAGGGATTCAGGGCACGCATAGGAGGGAGGGCTGAACCTTCAGCAAATGTTGAAACTGTAAGTTGAGAAAAGAATTTACATCACAGCTATTGAGGAGCCCTCATGGTGCAGTGGTTAAGTGCTTGGCTGCTAACTGAAAGGTCGGCGGTTCAAACCCACCAGCCGCTCCACGGGAAACAGATGTGGCAGTCTGTTTCCATAAAGATTTACAGTCTTAGAAACCCCATGGGGGCAATTCTACTCTGTCCAATAGGGTTGCAATGGGTTTATTGTCTACACACTGGCTACTATCTGGGTGGAAAAGCATACTTGCAATCAGGTTTATAAAGAAATGGCTTCACCATGGTTTTCTCATCTATAAGGTTAGGGAACTTCCCTCTCAGGCTAGAAGGAGGTAGATCCACTGAGTTATTACAGAGAATTGCTGTCAAGATTAAATCAGATCATTAGATATGCAAAAAGGCCTGCCTCGGTGCCTGGCACATAGTGAGCACTCGGTAAGTTGAGAGTGAATTCTTCCATGTGATTCTTAAATTAAGGAATTGACTTCCTTTGTTCAGACTCGTGACAAACTACTGCTCCAAGCATCCTCTCATTAGCTTCCATCAAGGGGCAGGTGAGAACAGAAATACATTTTCTTTAATAGAAAAATCACTCCCTTTCCCACTCCTCAGCCTCAGAAGTAAGTTCCAGTAGCCCTCAATGATACCTTGCGCACCCTTGATTGATAGATGAGGCCTTTGCACCCTGCCCTGTGAGCCCAGGTTTTATGTTTGGCAGTGGGGAGCATGCATGAGTGACTTCCACTTGAGAAGTTGCTGTTATCTAGCCTTGCTCTCCTACCTCTGCAGGAGAAATGATAAAGTCTCCTTTGAAAGTCTTCAAAGGCACAAACTCCATTTTAAGTGACACTCTTCTGCAGAGAAAGACCCTATCAAATGCAGCACAGCCACTATCCAACAAAAATCAAAATTATGATCCTCAAAATTTCCTGAAGTCATAGAATATCCTTATGCACCCACCTTGGTGTGATTTTACTTTTTATAGGCTGCCTATCTTGCTAGAGCTTTTCAACTGATCTACAAGGAAAGAACCTTTCTCCTTTGCATGAGAGTTTGTTGGGTCTCTGGGAAATTTTTCCAGAGCTCCCAGGCTTTGAGTGTTCTGTCAGGTGTTTGCAGCAGCTATTCGAAAAGGTCCAACCTACCAAGCTTGTTCTCCTGCTGTCTACAAGTACCTCAGGACTCATTTTATTGCAGATGGATTTAGATTCCACTCAGAAGTTCTCACACAGAAGAATAGTGCCCCATACTAGGAAGCTTCGTAGTAACATAAAATGTTTGTCCAACGGGTACAAATTAATTCTGGTAACTAGTTAAAAACCAGAAGATTTCTTTTTACAAATCATATTTTATACTTGATGATTCACCTTTGAAAACCCACAGGTCACCCCTACTGTAAGAAAAGCCAGTATACAAAGTTAATACATATAATGGAAGAAAAAAAATTAGGGGGTTATTTGCTTTCGAGAAGGTTCTTTACTTGGCAAAAACCACTTTTCCCTAGATTTCTATTAAACAGTGAGATTCCCTGGTTAAGTATAAAACACAACTTAATATTCACAGCTCTCTGGAACACATTTTATGTTAAATGAGGTTAATCTTCTGCCATGGAATTGAAGTGTGTAAACAATGGGTATTCTAGAAGGTTTGGGTCACACTGACACTGTCTGTTGCCAGTTACACAGTATTGAAGCCATGTGGCCCTATCCCTCTTATTTGTCACAAATCTCAACAAGTAACTTCCATTTCAGAATGTACTTGCTGACCAGGTGTGGAGCTGAGTGAGGCTTTTGGATCATGTAATTTTTATATCACAACAAAAATAATCCCTTTTAGCCTCTGTAAGGGCTACAGGTTTTTTGTTTTTTTGTTTGTTCTCATGCTTTTGTCTAGCTTATTTCAATGTGTTTTATAAACAAATTGTTGTGCAAAATTTGACAACCCCAGTAGTCTGTTGCGTGAAGTTGCTCTATAAAAATATATGAAAATCCAGAACAAGTCAGTACAAACTCCAGGGCTAAAATATAGTCATATCTGGGCCCTAATTCTGTTTTTAACAGGCCATTGCTTGACAAGCCCCTTAGTATTTTTCTCCTTTTTGTTTGTGAAGAACTTGGAGACTAAAAGCAATACTGTCCTGGCATATTTTGTGGGGTCAACATGAGGTAAATTCCAATGTCTATTAAATATCGTGGAATATAAAAATGCTACTAAGAAATTTCATTGTAACCATATGGGAAGAATAGTCCCATGCACATATTCTTAATTATAATTTGCATTTCTTTTACAAATGGGTGCTAATTAACGTACTTTTAAGGCATTTTGTTGCCTGGTATTTCATAAAGCCCATTTTTAAGTACATTTCATTTCTTTGGTGCTGTAGCTTGAAGGACTGCAGCTATTTCAGCCTATTGCAGACAGAAATGAAAAATGAAAAGAGACAAAACAGTTTTCTGGGAACCAAGATTGGAGACCACTGAACATAAACTGTAATTCATGGGCAGCCCTAATTTGTTGCAGAATTTATATTCTTCCATGTTAATAAAACACGTACAGGCCAGCCCTTTCTTTGTGAATTGATTCCAGAGTGAAAAATAAACCTTGAAAAGAAAAGAGAATTTATTTATTTTGCCCTGGTTTTCTTGGCATGCATGATCAGAAGTAATCCCACATTTCACGTTTATGAAGCGTTACAATTTTCAGAGTCTCTTTCACGTGTAGCGTCTCTCATTGGATGCTGGTACAACAGCCCAGTAAGGTCAGCAGGAAGGATATTTTCCCCCCATCTTGCAAAACTCAAGCAGACCAAAGACCAAGAGCTTAAGTTTAGCGTCTGTATCTTGATAACCAGGAAATCTCTATTCTTGTACTTTAAGCATTGTGTTATCTTTATTGTTCTCTCTTCTCTTCCTCTCCCTCCCTCCTTCCCTCCCTCCCTCCCTCTCTCTCTCTCTCTCTCTCTCACTGTCTCATTTTTAAAATTGAATTTCTCCCTTTTTATCATCTACTCTTTCTGCCCTCTCAGGCAAGTTCTGCCTTGTCGGTCTCTAAAGCAGCCTTCGTTTGGAAAATAGTGTCAGGTTTAACCCTTTTTTGGATCTTTACAAGGGAGCTTCCAAGTCTTTTCATATGATACTTGCCTCTTCATATCCATTTCCCCAGATGTGTACTGATCATTTCCTAGAAGCCAGTACTTGTGCTGGGAGCTGCCCTCAAGTATCTCATACTCTACAGCATATTAGAGTGAACAAACCATACACTGTTGATCAGGAATTAATAATATTGCTTAGCTACAGTGCGTTGGGTGCAAATTGATTCCCTCTTCCTCCCCCAACCTTTTGCTTCCCATGCTTTCATCTTAGTAATAATGAAGTTCATTCACATCAAATATACCTTGGGAGAGAACATCAAAGCCCTAACTATAACAATTAGCCCTAGATTTTCAGATCCTTGATGGAGGGGATGACTAACAGAGAGAATATAAGTCGTTAAAGTGTCACTCCCATGGGTATGATGTATGTTTTAAGATTCTACTTGTTTTTTCTTTTTTTAACAGAGTTAAAAATCTAATTTTAATCTGCGTATTATTTTCATCAGACTGGAGAATAATTGACATGCACAAGTCAGATCTGCTTAAATAACCTGCTAACTTTCAATCTAGAAATTAATTGTCATCAGGACATGGCTCAGAATTAGAGGAGTGACCCTGGCTAATGACAGTAATTGTTGTATTAGTAGGACGATCAGGCTACTGAAAATGTGGCCAGAAGAGAGGCGCAGAAGAGAGAGAAGTAGGATAATTGAAGGGAGAGGTGGATTAGTTACAATATGTTTAGAGAACCTGCTGAAAAGAGGAAATCGTGTTTTACCAGGTTCGTTATAAAAAGTTTTCTGTAAATGCCCGCTCATATATCCATACACTGTCTTGGTTTCCTTGTCCTATGAAGAGTAAGACAGAATGTATTGAGTAGCATTAATATGTACCAGGCTGTGTACACTTGACATAGCATATACATATGTGAAAGCTGATACTTGATGTTAATGCTGTTATCACGGGCTTTGTTCAAGAGCCTGGAGGGCTTAGTGTTGCCATTTTATGTATGGATAACCTCAGTAGGCTCTGCTGCTCTCTCTGGATCCAAGGGAATTAGTGTAGCCCGCTTAAAAAATACTTCTTTTGAGAGAACTGTGTTGAAAGGAGACATGTAGAGTCTACCTGGAAGTCCTCAAAGCTTCCCATCCTGCTGAGATGTGGACTCAAGTGAAATACACCCACTGCATCAGTGGTGCCATAGCTGAAAACACAAGAGCAGGAAACAAAGTATGAAAAACCAGTTATGAGGGCCTGTGTTTGCTGGATTACTCATTTTAATCAGGAAAACATTTAGTCCTGGTGTATATATTTTGGTATTGCAGATGCATTTTAAGGTGCCAAGATCATGTAAATGATATACAGATATTTTTTAGCTATCTTTTTGGCTACTGAGGGTGGAACTACACATCATGTGGGGAATGACCTGGCCCTTACTTGGCTCTCTTCAGGGATGCTACCATCATCTTCTGATACGGTCCCAGCTCCGGAAGGCCAGAGAGGTACCACGCTGTCTCTATGCTTTGTCCTCGGTGCCAGGGGACAAACGACCCAGGGCACTGTTGCTTCTTCCAACCCTAACAGAATAGCAGTTTACACGGGCCCCAAGCCCTTTGTTCCAGGGCAAAGAAGTTACAGGCACTCTGTTGGATCTGGAGGTGATTTGCATATAGCCAACATTTCTGAGCGCTCACGCCTTCTTGATTTGGCTCTCAAAGTCTGTGTAGAGGTCTAATATCCCTAATCCGGGCCAGCTGTACATATTCCCCAACATCTTGTATTGACCTGATGTTGAAGGCTTCGAATGTTTTCTCCTCATCAGTGATATTTCAACTTCCAAAGAATTATTTCCCCCTGTTGAGTGGAACCCCTCAGTGGTACAAATGTATAACACACTCGGCTGCCAACCGAAAGGTTTCAAGTTCAAGTCCACAAAGAGGCCTAGCGATCTACTTCAGGAAAATTAGCCATTGAAAAACCTAGGGAACACAGTTCTACTCGAATCCACATGTGGTCGCCATGAGTTAGAGTTGACTCTGTGGCAACTAGTTTCTTTTATTTATGTGAGTAAATGGGTAAAACAGAGTATTGAGTTTTGCTCCTGAATCCACTCATAGTACAAATGTATATTCCTCACTTCCTCATCCAAATTATGATCATTGTAACTAACTGGCATGGATTCCTTAGATAACAGGTTCAGTATTCACTGAGGAAAAAAAAATGAACCTTGAACTTTAAGGGGAATAAGATGATTTTACAGAGGAGACATTTTAGAGACAGATTGATTATCTCATCAACTGAAAAGATGTTATTCCTCTGAAAAAAAAACAGATATGCAAGGAGGTAAAGAACTTTTAAGAGGAATCAATGCATATAAAGATTATAAGATATAAAACACCTTTTCTTTTTGAACTCAGGCCAAGTAATTTCATAGTGGCTCTGCAGGGAATGCTTGATAGCTTTTTCATTCATTCATTCATTATAATAGCAAATTTTTATCTAAAAACCAAAACAAACCCATTGCTGTCGAGTTGATTCCAAGTCATAACAACCCTATAGGACAGAGTAGAACTGCCCCATAAAGCGACTGGTGGATTCAAACTGCCAACCTTCTGGTTAGCAGCCAAGCTCTTTTGTCTAGTGCCTATTAAATACAGAGCACAGCGAAAGCTGCCTCCCTTTAGTGCCGACTATGTGTCAAGGCCGCTATGGAGCCTTCTTCAAGAGCACTAATGATCATCTCCAGATCAATCAAAGGAGGTTGGTTCCTTGCCATATGTCTACCTGGTCCCCTGAATAGGGCTTTCCTGGTTTTGGTCCAATCCAGTTTCTCTTAGCTCTGTGAATAACTGCTGAAACAGAGAGAGGTACCACTGCCCACCTGCCGCTTTGGTGGCCTTTCCTGTGTTGGTAGGATGCTCACATTTTTCCACATTTGATAAAAATCAAACTGTTTCTGCCTACTCTTTCCCACACTGGAAAGAATGACAGTGTCACACACAGAAAACAGAACACTCCTTTGGTTGCTTTAATATTCTTTTTTTGGCCTCTTTTTCCTCCTTCTCTACTGAGCTTTTGAGTCCAAATTTAGTGGTGATGACTAAGAAATTGCCAGGATGTGACAGAGCATTCAGTTCATTGAGTCCTCCTTTGCCGTTTCCAATAGTTGTAACAATTGCCAAGTTTTTTCCTCCTAGCGTTGCTTGTACCATGTTATTCTTAACAGACGTTAAATCTTGTGTGCGGGATCTCTTCCTGGAGTGACAGCCTCCTTCCAAATACAGCTGAGTTCATTATAGGATATTAAGGAATATTCACTGCAGACTTTTTACTGGTTGGTGCTTCTGAGTCCTGAATGTTCCAATATTGAATCTCTGAAATTCAAATTCTAGAAACAATAATTGAGCGGTCTGCCGTGTGCTAGGCAATATGACCAGTCCTTTATGAGGGGGAAGGAGGATTCGGAAATAAGGGAGACACATTCCTTGCCATCTGGAGCCAATCGTGTGTGTCTGAGTCACAGGGCCATGCTCGAGATGTAGATAGAGTTTATAGGAGCACAGATATGGGCATAATCAGTTCTGACTGGGAGAAATCATGTATGATTCCAGAGGAAGTGATATTTGAGCTTGACCTTGAGAGATGAGAGGGAAGCCAGTGGGTTGATAGAGGAATGACATTCTAAACAAGGGAAGTGAATGATATCTATAAAGGCACAAAGGTTCTGTGGTGGAGGATGGGACTGGAAGGCACAGCAGCAACTGAATTGTGGAGAATTTTAAATGCCACCTAGAGTTGTTTGCACTCTGTAGGCAAGGCCAAACGTACACTGTAGGCAAGGAAGAACCACCACAAGTTTCTGAGCAGGGGAACTTTGCTGTAGGAAGGCAGATTGCCTAGCAGGAGAGGAGAGAACAGTTAGGGCATTACAGCAGTCCAGCAAAGAGGTCACAAGGACACAAAGTAGAGAAGCGGCAATGGCAGTGAAAGGTAAAGGTCATGGATCATGGGCAGGAGAGTGTGTAAATGAACTTAAAGGTCCTTTGAAGTTGTAAGTGTGAGCAGTTACCAGGGTGGTGGACTCTGATCACTGAGACAGGGAAGATGGAAGTGGAGATCCAATGAGACTGTGGCTCTATGCTCCCAATATTATTCTTCCTTTTTTTTCTCTATTGAATTCCTACCCATCCTTCAGGGCCCAGCAAAAATAACACCATCTCTGCAAAGTCCTTCCTAGTCCCCCAGTCAGAATAAAGTCTGCCTTCCTCTCTTCTCACACAACACTTCCTTTATGCCTCCCATTCTATACTTACGGTTGCACACCTCGTGTCCCAGGCATTTGGGTACATGCCTGACTCCAGCAAATACGTGGTAAGCTTTCTGAGGCTGCATCTTACTTGTCTATGAATTTTTAGCACCATCCAAGCACATAATGGATCCTGTGAAAATGTTTGTTGAATGAATGAATCACTTCTGCTATCACACAAAACATTTAATGCAGCCCTTTTTGGAGATTTGCCTTGGAATACACAATGATCCCATTTCATCATTTTGTAGTCAGCCATACATTGTTCACGGGTCTAAATGGTATCACCCACCTTGATCATGTACATTCTTCACCAGATTTATTTTCAAATAGTTCCTGACTCTTAAGGAAAGTAAAATCCACCCTCCAAGGATGAAGACTTTTTTCTGAATAATGATTTAATTCCCAAAGTATTTCAGCAGTGTTCTATGCAATGGTTCCTTATTGCTAGAGGAAATGTGGAGACTTTTAGTCAAATTTCTTTGTAGACACAGCTTAGCTTTTCTTATGTCCAGAATTCCTACAAAAAGGAGTTTTCATGAGGCTGTAGAGAAATTGGAACCCTCATCCATTGCTGATGGGATTGTAAAATGACGCAGCTGCTGTGGAAAACAGTTTGGTAGTTTCTCAAAAAGTTAAACATAGAACTATCATATGACCCAGCAATTCCACTTCTAGGTATATACCCCCCCAAAAAAAAAATAGAATGCAGGAAGGCAAACAGAAACCTGTACACCAGTGTTCATTGCCGCATTATTCATCACGATAGCCAAAAAGGTGGAAACAACCTAAATGTCCATGGATAAATACAATGTGGTATATCCATACAGTGGAATATCGTTCAGTCATAAAGAGAAATGACGTTCTGGTACATACTACAACATGAATGAACCTTGAAAACATGCTGAGTGAAATAAGTCAGTCACAAAAGACCACATACTGTGTGATCCCACTTACATGAAATGTCTAGACTAGGCAAGTGCCATACAGACCAAAATTTATTAGTGGTTACCAGGGCTGGGGTGAGGGGGAAATTGGGTTGGGAGGTATTTCTTAAGGGGCAGTGAGCTTCTATTAAGGGTGATAAAAAAAAACTGGAAATGGATAATGGTGATGGTTGTACAACATGGTGAACGTAATTAATATCATTGAACTTTACATGTAAAAATGGTTGAGTCCCAGAAAAAAAAGAAAAATGCCCAAGTGTTTAATGTTCTCTCAGAGAAAAGCTGTCTCTTTGCTAACGTGACTCTGAGAGAGAGTACTCCAGAAGCCGTTGCTCAGATAGTGTGCATTTCTTAAAATCCCATTGGATATGAAAATGAAGGAAGGCGGGGCTATTAAGAAATTGTTCAGAAAAGACTACTGTCCCAGAAAGCTTGCCATATTTTTTACAAGGTTTTCTTTTTAAATTTATTTTCAGGATATTATCAACAGTTATCCCTTGTAACATCTCAGTACATTAGCAAAGCTCTCGTAGCTTCATTAAGGAACCCTGGGGTGGTGCAAACAGTTAACACACTCTGCTACTAACAGAAAGGTTGGCAATTCAAATCTACCCAGAGGTGCCTCAGCAGAAAGGCCTGGTGATCTACTTCTGAAAAATCAGCCATTGAAAACCTTATGGAGTGCAGCTCTACTCTGATACACATAGGGTCGCCATGAGTCGCATGGCAACTGTTGTTTTTGTTTGGTTGGTTGGTTGGTGAGTTGGTTTAGTAGTTTCATTGGTGCCACTATCACATATCACTCAGCATTTTCCTCATTATATTCCACTCCAGTTGGACCCTCTGCTACTCTGTGGATTACATACAGATTTCAATCTGCTGTTCGTTTGGCTTAGATAGTCATTTTTAATGGCTACTTATTGCACCAAAAAAAAAAAATTAAAAAGAAGAGGGTTTTGTATTTGTTTTTGTTTCGTTTCTTTTCTTTTTTTCTGAAACTGTCTGTTGGGTCAGGAGCCCTTGCTTTAGATGGGCCAGTCCAAAGAAGTCATGGTCAAGACAGTGGCAGAAAATCACATTCCAGGTTCAAAGTCCCCTGGGCCGCTCGCTCATGTCAGCTTGTAGAATTACTGTAAATTCTCGGGTTCGGTATTGGTTTGCTTATAAATGTTACTGTCAGGCAAGGATGGGGTGAGGACAGAATCGTGCTTTTTTTGTTTTTTTTTTTTTTGTTCTTTTTCCTTTTTAAGTCAAGGTCCAATGGTATTTTTAAAAAATCAATTTGGTTTACCTAAAAGTAAAAGATAGCCCTGACGAGCTGCATTGTAATAGGGTTTTTAGCCGTGGGCCATCGACAACCATGAGAACATGGTAACTCAAGAAACCAGGCAAATGAAGCCCAAGGGCTGAATGTTTATTTTCTCATATTTAATCCTGAAGGGAACAAAGCTCTGTGTGATGGCTTTCTTTTGTCTTTTCGATCTTTGGCTGATGTATTGTCAAATGCATTACACTTACATGGCTGGGAGTTTTTCCATTACCTTATTACAAAAAGAGCTATTCATTGATCAGTAACACTTTCACTTAGAGCTTTTTCTATGGCATTACGTGAAATGTTATAGTCTTTTGGCTTCCAATGATAATAGTGTACACTATTAGAATAAAACACTGGTCATATAAGCGTTAGCAAAGTAGGTCTAACCTCCTGAAGGGCAATGCCAAGTGGTTCTCCATGAAATTCATAACTGTGAATCTAGAGCTTTTGTTTCTTTTTGTTGCAGGAACATTTCACACCTGAGTGTAAATTCAAAGAATCGGTGTTTGAAAATTACTACGTGACATATTCGTCGATGATATACCGTCAGCAGCAGTCAGGCCGAGGGTGGTATCTGGGTCTGAACAAAGATGGAGAGATCATGAAAGGCAACCACGTGAAGAAGAACAAGCCTGCAGCTCACTTTCTGCCCAAACCACTGAAAGGTAAACGTGATAGTATGGGAGCTGGGGATGAAGTGAGCATTGATACGGCATACTTATTTAAATTAATTCTTTATCACGCTTTTGAAAGTGAAACAGAATTCTTCCACATTAAGGCATTTAAACAAAAATTCAGTAATGTTTTATAATACGCAGAAACATCAAGGCATTGACGATGCCATGTAATCTCCTGATTTTAATTTTTCTATTGTACATCTACATAAAATAACACCTTACTTATATGAAAGTAAGAAGCCCTGGTGGCACAATGGTTAGATGCCAGGCTGCTAACCAACAGGTCAGCAGTTCGACAGTCTGCTTCTGTAAAGATTACAGCCTTGGAAATCCTATGGGTGGTTCTGCTCTGTCCTAAAGGATCACTATGAGTCGGAATCAACTCGATGGCAATGTTTTATTTCGTTTGTTTGGTATGTGAAAGTTGCTTAGTTGCCAAGTCAGCACAGCCAAGAACTCCAAATGGTCCCTGGGCAAAAATATAGACGCTAAAATGTATGCACTGAACACTTTCCAGAAAGCTTTTTGGGCCCTCACTAAGGACCCAACAAAGTTATCCCAACCCTTTTTCCTTTTTCATAGCTTTGTTCTCCAGTCATTATTAGCAGAATAACAAATTAGAAGGGGTGGATAGGAATAGGCTCTGGAAGATAGAGATGTTAGAAGCAGTGAGATAAGGTAGAGGAGGAACAGGTAAAGCAAGCAAAGCAGACCAAGACCTCAAAGAGGTTACCAACCTGGGGTTAGAATAGGGGCTTACGGTAAGGGCAGGCTGCCCGCTTCAAATCAGTATATTACTGTATTTTAGAGCACAGTTTTGGGATTTGAATCTCAGCTTCATCCCTCACTAACTGGATGGTCTTGGACAGGTTATTTAACCTGCGTGTGCCTCAAGTTCCTCATCTGTACAATGGGGATAAGAGTACCTACATCACTGGATTATTATGTGGATTAAATGAGATAGTGCATATAAAGCACTTAGAACAGTATTGAGCACGTTGTCAGTGCTCCATACGCGTAAGCTAATACTGTTATTTACAGCACAACCATGATGATATTTACCATCTATTGAATCAAGAATTGTACTAACACTTAGACTCTTGGAGAGTTTCATTTTAAAGTATGATAGAAGTCAGTGTTTCACAATGTTTTAAAATTTAATATATGCCTTGCACAGTATGCTGTAGATCATATTTAAACTTCTAAGAGCATTATTAAATGCATTTCTCATTAATCCTCTTATATATAGCCATTAGTGAAGGAAGTTTGACATTAGAATTCTTTACCACACTACTGCACCAAGACTAGATTTTGCTTAATCCCTATCTAGTCCACTCTCTACTCCGCCCCTGAAAGCAGCCTTTTAATGTTTGCCTTAAAGCATAGAAGCCCAATAACCAGAAGAAAAGTGAAGGACTAGTGTGGTATGCCCGCTCCAAGGCCTTTTACACTGTCTTTCTGTGCTTTTCAGTGGCCATGTACAAGGAGCCTTCTCTGCATGATCTCACGGAATTCTCCCGATCTGGAAGCGGGACCCCCACCAAGAGCAGAAGTGTCTCCGGCGTACTGAACGGAGGCAAATCCATGAGCCACAATGAATCAACGTAGCCAGTGAGGGCAAAACAAGGGCTCTGTAACAGAACCTTACCTCCAGGTGCTGTTGAATTCTTCTAGCAGTCCTTCACCCAAAAGTTCAAATTTGTCAATGACGTTTACCAAACAAACTGGCAGAGTCCACTATTCGATCTGCCGTTAGCCCTTCGTATCATTCATACTTAAGCCCCCTAATTTAGATTGAGCTTGTGCCAAAGAATGCCAGGCATTAACAGTGAACTAAATCTGGGAGAAGGACTGTCCAATTTTCTCATGATCTCACCTATGCTTTGGGGATAACAAACCAAAAAATAGTTCACAGCAGTAATGCTGATACAAATTTGCCCTCCAACCAAGACAATTTAAAAGACCACAATTGCTCTTCAACAGCAAAATACAAAACAAAACAAAATTAACTGCTTACATGTTTTGTAGGGGCAAACAAACTTATGTGAACTGTGTTGTTTTCTTGGCTTCTTGTTTTCTATCTACGCTTGATTCAAATGTATTCTTCCCTTTGGTATAGTGCAACTTTATGATTTCTGAAATTCAATGGTTCTATTGACTCTGTGTCACTTAATTCAAATCAACCAAATTCAGGGTTGAATCAGAATTGGCATCTCAGGCTCAAGGTGACAGTGTTCATGTGACTTTACCAATTTTTTTTAGACTTGTAGTATTCTGGTCAAGTTCTTGTGCTATAAACTTTGTGCGTAGAAACTGAGTTTTATTGTCAACCCCAGTCAGTACAGATAACTTAAAAAAAAGATCATCCTCAAGTGTAGATTTCTCTTAATTCCATTTGTGTATCGTGTTTAAACTATTGTTGTGGCTTCTTGTGTAAAGACAGGAACTATGGAACTGTAATGTTGTCTTTTGTGTTGTTAAACTACGAAATGTCTTATCTGTATATGTATTATGTATGAGTCCTCCTGTATTGTATTCGGCACGTGAATATTGTATACAAGGAAATGTTAAGATTGGTCACCCCTAAACAACATATACTTATACTTGCTATTGGAAAAGTGTTTAAGACTTAGCTAGGTTTCCATTTAGATCTTCATATCTGTTGCATGGAAGAAAGTTGGAATCTTGGCATAGAGTTGCATGATATGTAAGATTTTGTGCATTAATACTTGTTAAAATCTGTGTTCCAAAGTGGACATAGCATGTACGGGCAGTTTTCTGTCCTGTACACTAAAAGTAAAAAAAAAAAAAGTTCTTTAATATTTGTTGTTGTATACCCAAATACGCACCAAATAAACTCTTTATATTCATTCAAAGAAAAACCCTTCAATGTGTTTTTATTGAGCATCCGTTATGTGCCACTGACTGTAATAGGAGCTGGAGTTAAACACTGAATTATGAAGATAAGGCCTCTGCCCTCAGATAATCTACAGTCTAGGGATTCATGTGAACACGAACACTCTTTAAAGTACGTTTATTGTACTTGGACTTCAGATTGTGACAGAAGAATTCTCATTTCCATTCAACAATCAAATTATACAGCTGAGACCTATGTTCTAGTATTTTCTCTGCCATCCACACTGCCATTTCTTCTCTGTCCCTCCGTCCTCTCCTCTGTAGAGTGAAGACACAGGGCTAAAGAATATCTAAAGTTCTTTTCACCTCTGAGAGCTGAAGGAAATGTATACTTTTTTTTTTAATGTTGATGACTTTTCGATAGCTCCCCAAAACTGCTGTTACCTGGCAATAAAGGCAATAGTCATTATATGAAAGAACAGGTGCTTTCCAGGGTATCCAGAAAAATAAGGTGTCAGGGACCCGAAGCAATATGCTTTTGCAAGGAGAGGAAACTGCCCATTCAGCCAGATCCACACAAGCTCCTAACCCAGTCCAGCCCCGCCCCGCCCCCCTCTGATTCCGTCTTGAGCCCTCATCCTGCCTGAGCCCTGACGCACACCTGGATGAGGTGAGGCGGCCTGCCTAGCTCAGACTCAGACCAGAAGCCCTTGCACCATGTTTTAAACACCAGTACACTCTCACTCAGGGAGTCCCTGGAGGGTGCAAACGTTAACCACTTAACTACTAACAGAAAGGCTGGCAGTTGAAACCCACCCAGAGGTGCCTCGGAAGAAAGGCCTGGCAATCTGCTTTCGTAAAGATTGCAGCCAAGAAAACCCGACAGAGCAGTTCTACTCTGCAACTCATGGGGTACCGTGAGTTGGAGTCTCCTGGATGGCAACAAGTTTATTTGTTTTAGACTCACTCAACCCCCAACTACTAAGTCTTATTAATTTTCAATCAATAGAGAAAAGCAGTGCTTGTCTCCCTCTTGCTCCAAGGACTTTTAAAAGTTTAGTTATTGACTATTTTCATTGCTGCTCTTGCTTTTCTCATCGTTCAGGGATAGCTTGGTCTGCTGGGATTAAACAAATCAGCACATTGGTGTCTCAGGTAAGCCTGGTGCAAATAGGAAGGGGCGAAAACACCCAAGAGGAATCCTTCACACCCAGGGTTCTCTTAAAAACAAACAAACAAACAAAACACCAAGCCCATTGCTGTCGAGTCGATTCCGACTCATAGCAACCCTATAGGACAAGGTCGAACTGCCCCACAGGGTTTCCAAGGAGCAGCTAGTGGATTCGAACTGCCCACCTTTTGGTTAGCAGCCGAGCTGTTAACCAAACCACTGCGCCACCAGGGCTCCCCAATGTTCTCTTTGAACTGCCTCAAATTATTTTTAAAGGCATGTGGTGTTTAAATAAATCCATCAATAAATAGTCCTTAAAGAAACGTCCCTCTAAGTGATGATAGCAACACTTCACATCTGCTGAGCACACACACATACACGCATGCACGCACACACTTCAGCAGCATTTCTTAACACAGATTATCAATCCCACCACATGCTGGATGGAAGGAAAGAGAGAAAAAGTTTCCATAGCAAATAGCTTTTGGAAACCCTGCAAAGACTAGTGGCTCTCAAACTTTAGCACACATCAGGATGACCTGGGTAGTTTCTAAGACTCAGATTGCCGGGCCCCACCCCTAGAGCTTCTGATTGAGGAGGTCTGGGGTGGGGCCTAAGACTTGGCATTGCTAACGGGTTCCCAGGTGATGCTGAGGCTGCTGGTCCTGGGAACCACACTTTGAAGACCAGTGGCATAAACGATTCCCTTCTTGGGGATTTAAAATATGTATTAGTACTTCAAATTCCAAAAATCCTCATGTTAAAGAAACCTGCTTAACTTTGAGAGCTGCTGGGATAAACAAACTCATTTGGCTACAAAGCCATATATTCGCAGAGCACCTGTAGCACTGCCGTAGAGTGGTGGGCCTTGAGCATTTGGGGACACCTGAGTCACTTGTGGTGTTTTGTCTCCTTCACTAGTTTTAGGCGAGGCCTAGGCATCTGCTGACTCCGCTGCCCGCCGGATTGAGAACCACTGCTCTATGGGGTAGCACTGATCTCACAGTATCACTGCTGTCTGTGAATGTGTGTCCAATCTGTGCGCTGTATTGAATCTACGGTAGAATATGGAAAAGGAGTAACCACTTTGTTCAAAATGCATGCAACTCTTTTAAAGCAAAACAAATGCCAGCTTTTGTTGTTGTTGTTCCAGTTTCTATTCTGGAATGAAAACCTCTGGCTATCCTAGTGTATTCCATCACCTAGGGGGTACCCTTTCCCCCTAATGGCTGAAAATGCTACAAACCATTGTCCACTCAACTGGGTATGTCTCTAATTCTGGGCTTTAGCTCCAAAAGAGAAAAAAGGAAAATCCAAACCTAGAAGAAACATTTGGAAGTTACTCTTTCATGAACCATCACACCCTGGGCCTTTTTATCTCCAAACATTGTGCAACTTTTTAAGGGTTGGCTTGAATTTATTACGCCAAGAAAATTAATCTATGCCAAATTGTTCAGCCCTTTCGCTGATATCACATGAGTACTCATGTCTGGAGTTTTCTTCGTCACATTTGCCCTAATAAAGAATGCAGAAAAGTACATGGCATCATTTTGGGGATGTTCCAATTTCTACGTGGGCATCCTTGGAGAGGTTTGTAACAGCTGAAATTCTGTCATCATGCAGGAAGTCTTTCTAGAACAGAGAACACAAATGGTTTGCAGGCTTAAAATTCTAAATGAACCATATATCAACCCAGTTTCTCCTTTTTTTTTAAATTAGTTTTTGTTTCTTTCTCTTTGTGTGTGTGTGTATTTGCATGTGTGTGGTGTTTTCATGAGAGAGAAGTAGAATCTATACACATACTGTATATATAAAATCTCTATATATCTATTGTTGTTGTTAGGTGCCATGGAATCAGTTCTGACTCATAGCGACCCTATGCACAACAGAACACAACACTGCCCGGTCCTGCACCATGCTCACAATTGTTATCCTTGAGCCCATTGGTGCAGCCACTGTGTCAATCCGTCTCATTGCGGGTCTTCCTCTTTTTCACTGACCCTCTACTTTACGAAGCATCATATATAGATATATGGAGAGATTATATACAGAGAGATTTTATATATATAATCTATTTGTCTATAGGTATAGATACATAGAAATACGTACATAATCTATACATCTATTATGCATATATTCTATGTATCTATGCATAGAGAGATTATATAGATATATAATAGCTATAGTGTCTATAATATATATAGATACAGAGAGAGAGAGATATACCCATTGATGTCGAGCCAATTCCGACTCATAGCAACCCTGTAGGACAGAGTAGAACTGCCCCATAGGGTTTCCAAGAAGCGGCTGGTGGATTCGAACTGCCGACCTTTTGGTTAACAGCCGTAGCATGTCATAGCTCTTAACCACTACGCCACCAGGGCTCCATATATATGTTGTTGTTGTTGTTAGGTGCCATCGAGTCAGTTCCGACTCACAGCGACCCTCTGTACAACAGAACAAAACACTGCCCGGTCCTCCACCATCCTAACAGTCACTGCTATGTTTGAGCCCATTGTTGCAGCCACTGTGTTGATCCATCTCGTTGAGGGTCTTCCTCTCTTTTTTGCTGACCCTCTACTTTACCAAGCATGATGTCCTTCTCCAGGGACTGATCCCTCCTGACAACATGTCCAAAGTATGTAAAACTTAGTCTTGCCATCCTTGCTTCTAAGGAGCATTCTGGTTGTACGACAACTGACAGACACGTGGGGTCCATATATATATATTTTTTTTTTCTTTTTTTTTCTATCATGCGGACACCACACACATGCACACTCACACACACATACACACACACATATGTGCGTCCCAAAGGACTCAGAGATGCTCTGTTCCTCTGGGAGGATGACTATATATCTATTCAGCAAGGAGCCTGGGACATCCAAGTTAGAAAGCCTGGACTCTATGGCATCTGAAGCTGCCCTGCTATACACTAAGGGGTAATGCCCAGAATAGTCACCACAACATGTTAGCACTTCTGCAAATTCTGTACTGTGAATAATTGTGTGCACTTCTAAAACAATTGGAGCCCTGGTGGCATAGTAGTTTAGAGCTTGGCTGCTAACGAAAAGGTTGGCGGTTCGAATCCAGCAGCCGCTCCTTGGAAACCCTCCAGGGCGGTTCTGCTCTGTCCTATAGGGTCGCTATGAGTCAGAATTGACTCGACGGTAACGGGTTCTTAAAACAATTTCTTTTTGACTCTGTGTAAAGTTAACAATCAGAGTAAGAGAAATGCACAAGGGTGACGACTCAGTAAAAGCTGGGCTCCTTTGCGTCAATCACTCAGCTTGCTGGCGCCGTGGATATTTATTACCTTATAAACCATCAGTTCTGCACAGCATGTAACTGAGGACTGGATGAAGCGTCCATGCAACGACAAATGGATTGAAACTCAGTCAATCTCATAGAAAAGGAGATATTTTGGGGTTTAGCAAGAGGGAAATTTTCTTTCTTTATTGAGATTAATGAAGTAGAACTCCAATTGGAAATAACTAGTTTTAAATTCCTCACGTATATAAACCTCTCCGTCACTAATACCCTTGTACAAACTGGATGATTACAATCCAGGTGTTCTTTTCTTCTTCAAAAACTGCAAAACCAGAATGAATTCTTTCTCCTAGGCTGGCTACCCTACAGTTGTTCCTTCAATGTAAAATGACTGCATTAGTTTGAACGAAGTTTGAGTTTCATGGATCTTAGGGACTTTTCAAAATACATCACTGTTACATTCACCAACATATTGAGTGCCTACTACGCACAAAACACTACCCTATGGGGTGTGTGTGTGTGTGTGTGTGTGTGTGTGTGTGTGTGTGTGTTGTGGGACAATCCTGCTACCTATTGCCAAGGAGATTTGGGTAAAGAGATCTTCTAAGTTCCTCGGAGTCACATAGTATATCATGTGACTGTATTGTGCTATATGTTATGGCAAAGAAAGAAACCAAAACACAGGTTCTGCCTTCTAGAACCTCTCAGTCTAGTGGGGTACATAGACATGTTGCCATCAAACTTTGCCAGTCCAATTATGATAACTGCTTTAATACAATCAATGTGCCAGGAGAACACAACGGAGGAAAAATTTCTGATTAGGAAAATTGAATAAGTTTCACAGATGAGTTAATTTTTGGGTAGGGTCTTCCAGAAAGGTGGTGTAGACAACTCCAGGCCAAAAACAGTGTAGAGAAATGCACAGAGGCATGAAATAGCATTGGATGTCCAGGAAACATTCATTAGCTAAGTGTGGCTGGACAATGGGAAGCAGTACTTGAGGAAAGAGTTACCTTCTGGCAATGCCTCATTCTATTATATCTCATTGCCTGAAAGAACTGTAAACCATCTTTTTTGTTATTTGTTGTTTGCTGCCTTTGAGTTGGCTTACAACTCATCGTGACTTTATATATAACGGAAAAAAACGTTGCTTGGTCCTGTGTCATCTTCATGATCATTGGTCTCTGAATCTATTGCTGTGGCTATTGTGTCAGTCCATCTCATTGAGGGTTTTCCTCGTTTTCACTGACCCTCTACTTTACCAAACATGATGTCCTTTTCTAGCAATTGGTCTTTCCTGATGACGTGTCCAAAGTAAGCAATTTGAAGTCTCTCTTCCCTCCCTTTTAAGGAGCATTCTGGTTGTATTTCTTCTAAGACTGATTTGTTCATTACTTTGGGAGTCAGCTTGTCAATCTCTACAAAGAAGAATGGTAGGGTTATTACTGGGATTGCATTGGTTCTTCAGATGAATTTTTGGAGAACTGACATCTTGGCAATATTGACTCTTATAATCCATTATTATGGTATGTGTATGTATATATCTCTATTTATTTAAGTCATCTTTTATTTCTCTCAGGAATGGTTTGTTGTTTTCACTATAGAGGCTTGCAAGTGTTTTGTAAAATTAATTCCACTGTATGTTTATCTTTTAAAGCTGTTTTAAATGGATTTGTACTTTTTATTTCATTTTCAAAATGCTTTCTGCTGATATATAAAGATACTTTTATATTAATAGTGTAAGATGCAACCTTGCTAAACTTAATTATAAGTTCTAGTACTTGTTTTATAGATATTTTAGAAATTTTTATATAAACAATTATAGTGAAAGAAAGAAAGTTATACTACTCCCTTTCCAATATTTATTAATTGTTTTCCCTCTGTTTCTTTTTCTCGCCTTTTTGTACTGGCTAGGTCCTCCAGCACAATGCTGAATAGAAGTGACGCACATATCACAATTGTTGTGCATAGTGTTCTAGCTCATATTTTTATTTAACTTTTGTTATTATCTATCTTTTTGCTTATAGACATTCTAGTAGGTGTGAAGTGACATCTCATTATAGTTTGAATTTTCATATTCCTGATGGATAATGATATTGATTTAACTTTTCATGTGCTTATTGACCATTCATGTATTTTCTTTGGAGAAATGTTTACTCAAATCCTTTGCCCATTTTTTAACTGGAATGTTTATCTTTTTATTATTGAATCGTTAGAGTTCTTTATATATTCTTGACACAAGTCCCTTTCGGATATATGACTTGTAAATATTTTCTCCAATTCTATGGGTTGGCTTTTTACTTTCTTGATTATGACCTTTGAGCACAAAAGTTTTTTATTCTGATGAAGTTCAATTTGTCTATTTTTTTCTTTTGTTGCTTGTGCTTTTGACGTCATATCTAAGAAACCATTAACTAATCCAATGTTAGGAAGATTTACACCTATGTTTTCTTTTAAGAGTTTTATAGTTTTAACTCTTTTTTTTTTATTGTTGTGCTTTAAGTGAAACTTGACAATTCAAGTTAGTCTCTCATACAAAAATGTATACGTACATTGTTATGTGACCCTAATTGCTCTCCCTATACTGTGACAGCACACTCCTCCTTTCCACCCCAACCAGCTACTGACCATCTCTGCCTTCTCATCTCGCCTCTGAACAAGAGCTGCCAATTTAGTCTCATAAATCTACCTGAGCTAAGAAGCACACACTTCATGAGTATCATTTTATGTCCAATAGTCCAGTCTAAACTTTGTCTGAAGAGTTGGCCTCGGGAATGGTTACAGTTCTGGGCTAACAGAGAGTCCAGGGGCCATGTCTTCCGGGGTCCCTCCTGGCTCAATCAAACCATTAAGTCTGGTTTTTCTACTAGAATTTGATTTCTGCACCCCACTTTTCTCCTGCTCCATCAGGGACTCTCTGTTATGTTCCCTGTCAAGGTGGTCATTGGTGGTAGCGAAGCACCATCTAGTTCTTCTGGTCTCAGGCTGATGAAGTCTCTGGTTTATGTGGCCCTTTCTGTTTCTTGGGCTAATATTTTCCCCGTGTCTTTGGCGTTCTTCATACTCCTTTGCTCCAGGTGGGTCGGGACCAATGGATGCATCTTAGATGGCTGCTCGCTAGCTTTTAAGACCCCAGACACTACTCACCAAAGTGGGATGCAGAACATTTTCTTAATAAACTTCGTTATGCCAGTTGACCTAAATGTCCCCTGAAACCATGGTCCCCAAACCCCCGCCCCTGCTACTCTGTCCCTCAAAGTGTTTGGTTGTATTCAGGAAACTTCTTAGCTTTGGTTTAGTCCAGTTGTGCTGACTCCCCCTGTAGTGTGTGCTGTCCTTCCCTTCACCTAAGATTATTCTTATCTACTATCTGGTTAGTAAATAACCCTCACCCTCCCTCCCCACCCTCATAACCATCAAAGAATGTTTTCTTCTGTGTTTAGACCTTTTCTTGAGTTCTTATAATAGTGGTCTTATACAGTATTTGTCCTTCTGTGACTGACTAAATTCACTCAGCATAATGCCCTCCAGATTCCTCCATGTTATATGATGTTTCACGGCTCCAGTGTTGTTCTTTATCGTTGTGCAGTATTCCATTGTGCGGATATACCATAATTTGTTTATCCATTCGTCCCTTGATGGGCATCTAGGTTGTTTCCATCTTTTTGCTATTGTGAACAGTGCTGCGATGAACATGAGTGTGCATACATCTATTCGTGTGACAGCTCTTATTTCTCTAGGATGTATTCCAAGGATTCCAAGGAGTAGGATAGTTGGATCGTATGGTACTTCTATTTCTAGCTTTTTAAGGAAGCACCAAATCGATTTCCAAAGTGGTTGTACCATTTTACATTCCCACCAACAGTGTATAAGTGCTCCAGTCTCTCCACAACCTCTCCAACATTTATTATTTTGTGTTTCTGGATTAATGTTAGCCTTGTTGGGGTGAGATGGCATCTCATGGTAGTTTTGATTCACATTTCTCTAATGGTTAATGATCGTGAGCATTTCCTTATGTGTCTGTTAGCTGCCTGAATGTCTTTGGTGAAATGCTTGTTCATATCCTTTGCCCATTTTTTAACTGGGTTATTTGTCTTCTTGTTGTTGAGGTTTTGCAGTATCTTGCAGATTTTAAAGATTAGCTGCTGATGGGATTTGTCGTAGCCAAAAATTTTCTCCCAGTCTATAGGTTGTCTTTTGACTCTTTTGGTGAAGTCTTTTAATGAGCATAAGTGTTTGATTTTTAGGAGCTGTCAGCTATCTAGTTTTTCTTCTGGTGTGTGTGCATTGTTACTTACACTTCCTATTCTGTTTATGCCATGTATTAGGACTCCTAGCATTGTCCCTATTATTTCTTCCATCATCTTTATCATTTTTGATTTTATATTTAGGTTTTTGATCCATTTTGAGTTAGTTTTTGTGCATAATGAGAGGTATGGGTTTTGTTTCCGGTTTTTGCAGATGGATATCCAGTTTTGCCGGTACCATTTGTTAAAGAGACTGTGTTTTCCCCAGTTAATGGACTTCGGGCCTTTGTCAAATATCAGCTGCTCATAGGCGGATGAATTTACGTCTGGATTCTCAATTCTGTTCCATTGGTCTATGTACCTGTTGTTGTACCAGTACCAGCCTGTTTTGACTACTGTGGCGGTATAATAGGTTCTAAAATCAGGTAGTGTGAGGCCTCCTACTTTGTTCTTCTTCTTGAGTAATGCTTACTTATTCGGGGCCTTTTCCCTTTTCATATGAAGTTGGTGATTTGTTTCTCCATCTCATTAAAAAATGCTGTTGGAATTTGGATCAGGATTGCATTGTATCTGTAGATCGCTTTGGGTAGAATTGACATTTTCACAATGTTGAGTCTTCCTATCCATGAGCAAGGTATTTTTTTTCCACTTATGCAGGACTCTTTTGGTTTCTTGCAGTAGTGTCTTGTAGTTTCCATTGTATAGGTCTTTTGCATCTCTGGTTAGATTTATTCCTAACTATTTTATTTTCTTGGAGGTGATTGTAAATTATATTGATTTGGTGATTGCCTCTTCGAAGTTCTCTTTGTTGGTGTAGAGAAATCCAACTCATTTTTGTATGTTTATCGTGTATCCTGAAACTTTCCTGAAATCTTCTATTAGTTCCAGTAGTTTTCTTGTGGATTCTTTGGGGTCTTCTGTGTATAACATCATATCATCTGCAAATAGAGATACTTTGACTTCTTCCCTTCCAATTTGGACGCCCTTTATTTCTTTTTCTAGCCTAATTGCTCTGGCTAGGACCTCGAGCACAATGTTGAATAAGGGTGGTGATAAAGGGCATCCTTGTCTGGTTCCCGTTCTCAAGGGGGAGGCTTTCAAAGTCTCTGCATTTAGGATGATGCTGGCTGTTGGCTTTGTATAAATGCCCTTAATTATGTAGAGGAATTTCCCTTCTATTCCTATTTTGCTGAGAGTTTTTATCATGAATGGGTGTGGGACTTTGTCAGATGCCTTTTCTGCATCAATTGATAAGATCATGTGGTTCTTGTCTTTTGTTTTACTTATGTGATGGATTACACTGATTGTTTCTAATGTTGAACCATCCCTGCATACCTGGTATAAATCCCACTTCATCATGGTGAATTATTTTTTTGATATGTTGCTGAATTTTATTGGCTAGAATTTTGTTGAGGATTTTTGCGTCAATATTCACGAGGGATATTGGTCTGTAATTTTCTTTTTTTGTGGTGTCTTTACCTGGTTTTGGTATCAG
>NW_004444015.1:9498068-9563017 GCF_000243295.1 Trichechus manatus latirostris
AAGGCTTGCTTTATGGCCTAAGATGTGGTCTATTCTGGAGAATGTTCCATGTGCATTGGAAAGAAACTATAGTTGGATGCTGTTGGGTGGTGTGTTTGGTATATGTCCATGAGATCAAGTTGGTTGATTGTGGCATTTAGATCTTCTGTGTCTTTATTGAGCTTCTTTCTGGATGTTCTGTCCTTCACCTAAAGTAGTGTGTTGAAGTATCCTAGTATTATTGTGGAGCTGTCTATCTCTCTTTTCAATGCTGTTAACGGTTGTTTTATATATTTTGGAGCCCTGTCGTTGGGTGCATAAGTATTTATTATGGTTATGTCCTCCTGGTGTATTGACCCTTTAATCATTATATAGTGTCTTTCCTTAGACTTTGTGGTGGCTTTTACTTTGAAGTCTATTTTGTCAGAGATTAATAGTGCCACTCCTGCTCGTTTTTTATTGTTGTTTGCTTGTTATATTTTTCCTTCCTTTAAGTTTTAGTTTGTTTGTGTCTTTAAGGCTAAGGTGTGTCACTTGTAGGCAGCATATAAAAGGATCAGGTTTTTTTTTTTATCCATTCTGGCACTCTCTGTCTCTTTATTGGTACATTTAGTCCCTTTACATTCAGCGCAATTATTGCTAGGTATGAGTTTAGTGCTGTCATTTTGATGTCTTTTTTGTGTATTGTTGACAGTTTCTTTTTTCCACTTAATTTTCTGTGCTGAGTCATTTTTCTTTATATATTTTCTTTTCATCTTTTTCACTGTTGTTGATTTTGTATTTGCTGAGTCTTTATGTGTTTCTTGTTTTTTATTTTGGTGTGTAGGATTGTTAGTATCCTTTGTGGTCATCTTAGTATTTACCCCTATTTTTCTAAGTTTAAAACAGTCTTTTATTTCTTTATTTGCCTTGACTTCCTCTCCATATGAAAAAGCTATGACTACATTTTTTAGTCCCTCTTTTTTGTTTTAATGTTGTCATCTTTTACATAGTGACATCTCTGTTTCCTTATTTTCATTGTTTTAGCTTTGATTTATTTTTGTAATTTCTCTATGTGGGTTGATATCTGATTGCTCTGTCCTGTGTTCTAGTCTTGGTTTGTTATCTGATGTTATTGATTTTCTAACTGGTGGACTCCCTTTAGTATTTCTTGTAATTTTGTTTTCGTTTTTGCAAATTCCCTAAACTTCTATTTATCTAGAAATGTCATAATTTTGCCATCATATTTGAGAGACAGTTTTGCCGGATATATAATTCTTGGCTGGCAATTTTTTTTTCCTTCAAGGCCTTCTGTATGTCATCCGATTGCATCTTGCCTGCCTAGTTTCTGCTGAGTAGCCCAAGCTTAGTCTTATTTACTCTCCTTTGTAGATGACTTTTCATTTATCCCTAGATGCTCTTAAAACTCTATCTTTGGTTTTGGCAAGTTTGATTATAATTGTCCTGGTGACTTTCTTTTGGGATCTACCTTATGTGGGGTTCAACGAGCATCTTGGATAGATATCTTGTCATCTTTCATGATATCAGGGAAGTTTTCTGACAACAAATCTTCAAGAATTCTCTCTGTATTTTCTGTTATCCCCCCCGTTCTGGTTCTCCAATCACTCGTAGGTTATTTCTCTTGATAGAGTCCCACATAATTCTTAGAGTTTCTTCATTTATTTTATTCTTTATTTTGTTTATTGTTGTAGTTTAAGTGAAAGTTTACATTTCAAGTTAGTTTCTCATACAAAAATTTATACATACATTGTTAAGTGACCCTAATTTCTCTCCCTGTACTGTGACAGCACACTCCTCCTTTCCACCCCTGATTTCCCACATCCATTCAACCAGCTCCTAACCCTCTCTGCCTTCTCATCTCACCTCCTGACAGAAGCTGCCCATTTAGTCTCATGTATCAACTTGAGCTAAGAAGCACACTCTTCACAAGTATCATTTTATGTCCCACAGTCCAGTCCAATCTTTGTCTGAAGCATTGGCCTTAGCAATTGTTTTAGTTCTGGGTTGACAGAGAGTCCGGGTGCCATGCTTTCCAGGGGAGTGTCTTCATTTTTTTTAAGCCTTTAATCTGATTTTTCGTCACATAAGTTGGTGTCAAGTGCTTTACTGTCAGTCTCACTAACTCTGACTTCGACAGCCGCAATTCTACTCCTAGGGCCTTCTATTGAGTTGTCTAATTCTGAAATTTTATTGTTAATCTTTTGGCTTTCTGATTGCTGTCTCTCTATGGATCCTTGCATCCTATTAAATTTGTCATTATGCTCTTGAATAACCTTCTTAAGATCCTGTATTGCTTTGTCTGCATGTTCCTTAGCTTGTTCTGCATTTTGCATGATCTCCTTTCTGATCTCTTGAAGAGTTCTGTATATTAATGTTTTGTATTCTACCTCTGGTAATTCCAAGAAATTCTCTTCCTCCAGAAAATTTCTTGATTCTTTATATTGGGAGCTTGCTGAAGCCATCATGGTCTGCCTCTTTATGTGATTTGATATTGACTGTTGTCTCTGAGCCATAAATAAGTTAGAATATTTATTTATTTTATGTTTGCTTACTGTGTCTTAGCTTCTTATTTTGTTTTGTTTTGATATGTTCAATAGGCTGTTCGTGTGAGCTAGTTTGATTATTGGCACCTTTGAAGCTCTAATATCCTGTTACCAGGTGGTTAGAGCTGTTAGTATGTATGTGAGCCCAGGAGTCTGTTTACTTTCTTGTATGAATTCAGCTCAGGTGTCCAGGTAGTCAGTCACCAAGTGTGTGGTGCAGGCTCTCACCTACAGTCCTAGACAGGCATGGGTGATTGGTGTAAGCACAGGCATCTGGCTGCAGCAGGGGGTCACACGCTGAGCAAGGCAGGGAGCTGAAGACTGTCCCTAAGTGTCCGGGAGGAAAGCATGTCCCTGTTCCCTACAGCAAGTAGGTGTGTGGCTTTTTCAGCCAGACTATGAGCACCCAATGCTCTTGGATGTAAGGACTAGGGGGCACCACTTATTCTTGGACCCCCGTCACTAGTGGCTAGGTGGCATGTGTGGAGCCACCAGTCCTCAGGCTCCTGATGTGGGTAGGTGAGGACCCTGCTTAGTGGGCAGAGCAGTGTCAAATGTCACGAGCCTGCCACTTCACCATATAGCTGAAACAGTTGAATTTAGACTTCATGTATATACCCTCTTGTACTGTGGTAATGAAGGCCTACACTGTTGAAATGGGCCCACACGGGTCTGTGCAGGGGTGAAAGGCATTCAAAGTCCATGGCCCCCTTATGCTTCTGCTTAGGCAAAGGATCTGTGCATACCCTGAATTACTGGCTTAGGGGAGCCTGCAGATTATTTTTTCCCTGTTTGTTAATTTGTTCCCCTTCCAAGGCCAGGAGAATGGCTCAGGGCATGTGATGGGTCATACTTCTGGCCCAGGGGACATGGCAATCACTGAAGCTGGCCCGGGACCCAGTGCAGAGCGGGATGGGGGAGGTAAATGGGAGAGAGGTTTTTCCCGAAGGAAGTGTTTTTTGATCCGCGGGGTAGGCCAGATGCAAGTACTTATCTTTTGCTGATTGAGCGCTACTTTTCACTGGTTCTGGATGCCCAAGTAGACTCTCTGCCGCTGGATCTCTTCCAATGTGGAAAATGCCTCCCGAGCACCACTGCTTGCCTCACCACGTACGTGAGCTGATCTGGCCTGAAGCGTGCCAGCTCCCACAGTGTCAGGTCTGGCAACTCATCATTGCTTCTGAACCATCTCTCCTTTCCCCTGCCACTCAGTCTGATTTCTCAACCTTGCCTGTGGTATTCAGGGCTCCTAGATTGTCATATATAATCAATTCACTTGTTCTTTTTTGATCTTTGTTGTAAGAGGAACCACAGGAAGTGTCTGACTACTCTGCCACTTTGGCCTTGCCTCACAGTTTTAACTCTTAAATTTAGGTCTTATACCCATTTTTTGTTGATTTCTGTTTACAATGTAAGGAAGGGGTCCAACTTTATTCTTTTTGTACGGATATTTAGTTGTTCTAGCATCATTTGTTGAAAAGACACTTCTTTTCCCCATTGAATTGTCTTGGCACTCTTGTTGAAAATCAATTGACAGTACGTGTGAGAGTTCATTATTGTACTCACAATTCTATTCCCTTGACTTATATCTGTGCTTATGGTAATCTCACACTGTCTTAATTACTGCAGCTTTGTAGTAAACCTTGACATTGGGTAGTGTAAGTCCTCCAACTTTGTTCATTTTCTTTGTTCTGGTTTTAGATATTCTAGTCTCTTGCATTTCCCTCTGAGTTTTAAACTAAGTTTCTCAATTTCTACACAAAAGGCAGCTGGAATTTTGATAGGTATTGTATTATATCTGTAAATCAATTAGGGAATATTGTCATCTTAACAATATTAAGTCTTCCATTTCAGAAACATGGGCTATCTTTCCATTTATTACATCTTTAATTTCTTTCAACAATGCTTTGTAGTTTTCAGTGTACATGTCTTGCACTTCTCTTGTTAAATTCATTCTTATCTTATTCTTTTTGATGTGATTGTAAATAGACTTGCTCTCTTAATTTCATTTTTGGATTGTTTATTGATGTTCATGTGTCCTCAAGTTTAAAGCAAACTTCAAGAAATCTAGATAAGATGATGACCTGAATAAAGTATCTGCCTCTTCCTATACATCCGCCTATTAACTAAGTAATGGAATTCATAGAATGGCAGCGGGGAGCTATTTCAGCTCTAGAAAGCAGGTAAAAAGCACTATTCACATACTAGAAACTTAAAGAAATTTCTTCTAAATATTATGAGCATTGGAAACTCTAGTGGTGTAGTGGTTAAGAGCTGCAGCTGCTAACAAAAAGGTCGGTAGTTCTAATCCACCAGGCACTCCTTGGAAACCCTATGGGGCAGTTCTACTCTGTCCTTTAGGGTTTCTATGAGTTGGAATTGACTTGATGGCAATGGGTTTTTTTTTTTTTTTTTTTTTTATGAGCATGCTGCATATTGAAGAAAGACACAAATCCCAGTCCCAACTTTCTTCTGAAAAGGCATCAGAGAACTGTGGCCATATTTGGAGGCGAACCTGGCAACACCTAACCAACACCACCACATTTGGAAGGGCAAGGGCTGTAGGCAAGGACGTACCTTAGGGCAGATGGGAGATAAGCCTCCTACAGTCCCTTTTGCCAGTGAGGAGCCACAGTATCAACAAGCAGCTATCCTGGAAGGCTTCGGGATTCACAGAGCTACCATGAGCAGATAGCCAGCTGTACAGATGGCTGAATTTCTGACAACAGCCCTGGGAAGAATGCCAAACAGAGCCATCAAATCACTGGAATGAAGGCTAAGCTAAAAAGACATCTGAATACAGAAACCTGTCCCATAGCACAGTGGCTTCACCAAACAGAGGGAAGATATCACAAAGAGATGAAAATCTCTTTCAGGGGCTTCCCAAAGCACCAGCCCTTATTTATACTCTGCTCCATCACTTACTGTTATGGTAATATACGTATATAATAAGCCTGCTCTATAAGATTCTCAAGGCTATAATCTTTTGGAAGTAGATCACCAGGACTTTCTTCCAAAGCACCTCTGAATGGACTTGAACCTCCAACCTTTTGGATAGCAGCCAAGCATGTTGACCATTTGTACCACCCAGGGACTCCAAGGAAGCATGGTAGACATCTTCTCAACTAGTCCTCCATGCTTCCTTGCCTCCTGGTATTCACACCCCTGTGCAATCTTCTCCCCTTGAGTTCAGGCTGGATTTAGTGATTCACTCCTAAGAATAGGGTGTGCACAGTGGAGAGTCCCAGACAGAGCTGGAGAAAAATGTAGAACAAAATTCTAACTCAAACAGAAGACCAGACTTACTGGCCTGACAGAGACTGGCGAAATCCCGAAAGTATGGCTCCTGGATACCCTTTTAGCTCAATAATGAAGTCACTCCTGGGGTTCATCCTTCAGCCAGGGATTGGATGGGTCCATAAAACAAAACGAGACTAAAGGGGCACACCAGCCCAGGGGCAAGGAATAGAAGGCAAGAGGGGACAGGAAAGCTGGTAATAGGCAACCCAAGGTCGAGAAGGGAGAGTTTTGACATGTCGTGGGGTTGGTAACCTATGTCACAAAAAAAAGGGTGGAGGGAAGAATAAGGTGTGGAAGAAATGATGGAATTTGGCTTCTGAGATTAATTAATTAATTTACAGAAAGAATGTAGCATCTCTCTCTCTCTCTCTTCGCTGTGGGAAGCAAGCTGCCTCGTGGTGAGCAACTCTACTGAGAACTCGAGCTAGAACCACCCGACTGAGCTGCTGCCCAGTCCCTGCCCCACATAAACCATGAGATAATACATGTTATTTTCAGCTACTAAATTTTGGGGAGTTTGTTAGACGGCAATAGCTAATTAGCAACGGGGTGGAGGGGGGTGAGAAGGTGGGTGTGGAGCTATTATAGCATGTTTGTTTTTCTGTTTGTAGTGGATCATTCTGGTCAGCACACAATGACGCAGTGGAGAGGCGTGATAGAAGGGCTGGCCTTAGATAGGAGGAAGGATGAGGCAGAGTATTTGCATATAATGTAGTTGGGTTGGGAGATTTGGTGGCAAGAGGATGTGGAAATTCTCTTCTGCTTGTTAATATTTTCTCAGTAAAAGAGGTGAGGTCAGGACCTAAGCAAGAGGCGAGACAGTGAAACTACACTAGTAATATGTAATTTTGACAATTAACCTAGGGTCTAGAGAAGGTTCTGGAATTTGAGAATAATAAAACTGTTGCCAGTACAGAGCAACTACGATTTCCACCAGCTGTAGTCACAAATGCTCATTTAAGCTTTTGGATCTCCCATCCCTCTTCCTAAATTACATAAAGATCTGATAAATATAAACCTTGCCACAGCCAAATAGAACAGCTATAGAAATTCCTGAGAAGTTTTCTTTGCAGCATCTATCTGTGAGGACCATATACACAGACAAATAGTACTAAGAAGAATATGCATTTTAGGGTGTCATTGAGGAATTGTGCACTTAGAGGTCACACTTGTGAGGCAAACACTGGGCCTGTGATTGGGATTTCATGAGCTATGGAAATCTGGGTCCACTCATGTTTGCTCAGGGTAATTTGAACTAATGCATCATCAGTTTGAGTAAATTGGCCTCAGTCAACAGCTAAAACCCAAAAACCCCTTGCTGCCAAGTCAATTCCAACTCACAGCAACCCTATAAGACAGAGTAGAACTGCCTCATAGGGTTTCCAAAGAGCAGCTGGTGGATTTGAACCGCCAACCTTTTAGTTAGCAGCCAAGCTCTTAACCACTGTGCTGCGAGCAGGAATTGGCTGGGTACTCAGCTAAGGATTATCAAGGGTTACAAAATAATGGGAGAATTAGGAATTCACAAATACAAAAGCAAAACCATCTAAGAAGCTACACATATAATAAGCCTTGGAATTGACATTCTAATAGCCCCATCATTGATAAATGAATAAATAAAACATGCCTTAATTCAAATCCACTGAGTTCTCTGAGCATGATTAAAAGGAATTGAACAGTAATTCACTGAGCATTGTACTGCAAATGGAAAGCTTCAAAATGTAATGAGTTTTGATGCCCAAATTCTAACTACCATTCCTGAAAAGTTTACTATGAGATTCAGTTTCACTTTGCCAGTGTTGGTGGAAAACATTCAGATATGACTCCACATATTTGGAAGAATTTTGAAATACAGGCAGTCCCCAAATTACAAACAATTTCCACTCCTAAATCTGTCTTTAAGTCGACTTTGTATGTAAGTCGGAACAGTTAGGTATGGTTCGCATCTAACATTAAGTAGTCAAAATGTTTTAGTATATAGTATATAGTGTGCCTTTCTATGCATAAAAACATTAAAGAAACACTTCCAGATACACTAAAGCATCTTTAACATAATAATACAGTAATAATAACAATAATGTTTCCATCCACCTCACAAAGTGCCCATTTGTTATTACGAACCATTGTATGTACCACAAATTTTTATTATAATAGGCTTTATGGGGGTTAATTCGTAACTACGGGTTGTACGTAAGTTGGAGGTTCGTAACTTGGGGACTGCTAGACGGAAACCCAGAATAATCATAATAACAGTAGTTCAACTGAATTACATACGTAAACTTAAAATTTATTTTTTATTTTCTCTTCTAAACTAAATCAGAGATCAAGCTCAATGACTAATGGATCTTCTAACTCCACCTCACATGTACCTATCTTTTCTATGCTGTTGCCCTGGAAATCTTTGTCATTACATATTGTGTGAAGTATCTGAAGCTTAATATCTTTATAATGGACATGATCCCCTTAAAGATTAGTTTGGTCCCACCAGCTGGAAGTAAGAGGGAAACCTTCATAGAAGAGAATGGTGTGCTGTCAGACCCCATGGCCAGAATGCATCCCTCCTTCCTCTAAAGCCCCACAATACATTGCCTTATCTCTCTTTTGGCATTTATTACATTCTGCCTTGTTTTGTAGTTATTTGTGGGTATACATCATAACCTTAGAGCTCCTTGAAGGCAGATATTATCTTATATTCATCACAAAACATGGTAGTCTTTATTGCTATCCACCAAGTATTTCTGGTTCTCCTTCCAGAAATGGCAAGATGACATTTCCCTGCCCAATTAAAGTTAACTGCAGCTTTCTGACTTGTTGACCAGTTAAATGTGAGTGGAACGTATGTGTGCCACTTCCAGGATATGATCCACAACATTCTCGATTTCCTGCTTCAGCAATTATGGGAACACAGTCCCTGAGTGACCATGATATACAGCAGATTCTGCCCAGCCAACATGATGGACATGTATTGTCATGGTTTGAATTATGTCCCCCAAAAAATGTGTGTATCAATTTGGCAAGGCCATGATTCCTGGTACTGTGTGATTTTCCTGTATGTTGTAAACCTGCCTCTATGATGTTAATGAGGGAGGATGGGTGGCAGTTGTGTTAGTAAGGCAGGACCTGATCTACAAGACTGGATTGTGTCCCGAGGCAATCTCTTGAGATATAAAAGACAAAAGTGAGCAGTGAGACAGGGGGACCTCATACCATCAAGAAAGCATTTCCGGGAGCAGAGCGTGTCCTTTGGACCAGGGTCCCTGCGCAGAGACGCTCCTAGTCTGGGGCAACACTGAAGAGAAGAAGGCCTATGGAGAGAAAAAGCCTTCCCCTGGAGCTGACGTCCTGAATTTGGACTTTTCGCCACTTTACTGTAAGGAAATAAATTTCTCTTTGTTAAAGCCATCCACTTGTGGTATTTCTGTTGTAGCAGCACTAGATGACTAAGACGTGTCATGAATAAGAAGCACATTTTTGTGGTTTAATCCTCTCATATTTTTTGGGTTATTTGTTCCTGCCGCATAATTTAGCCTATTCTGTGTGTGTGTGTACATACACACACACACACACACACACACACATATAGTAAAACCCATAGCACTGAACACTGTACCTTGGAGATAGTAGTCAATCACTTACGGCCTTCAGACCTAAGGATCAGTTTCATTCTCTGATGAGTCTCTGAGCTCCGTTACATGGATTGCTCTGAGTGCAGAATCCTACTTATTTATATATATGGTTTCCAGCTTACACTGAGGAACTTGACATTTGCATGAAGAGGACCCCAAGGATCTTTCACATCCAGCTTACTCACCACCAAGCAACGATAAAATCAACCATGAATTTTTGAGCGCCAGCTTTGCATCAGTATGTTTGTTATTTCAGGAGATACAGGTAGAATTTAAAGAAATAGTCACCAAATTCTAGGGCATTTGATTTCTGAGATACCATAGGGAGCTTCCACACTGTGCCCTGGTTATATAGATGGCAGAGCTCATGGCTTCATGAAAGACTTAAGGTCATAGTTAGTGGCAGAGAACGGATTAAGTGTTAGCGACCGAGGTACTTACAACCTAGTTGGGCAGGTAATATAAGGAAACACTGCAAGAACATGCACAATAAATTGTTCCATACAAGCTATTAATGCAGTGGGAATCCTTAGAAGGAAGGGATATTTATGAAAAAGTCATCACATTAATAACATCAGCTGTAATACGTATGGATTTGCCTGTTGGCACTTGGGTGAAAAAAATGGCAGATTTGTTTATGTTTGTAAAATTCAAATTAAACCTGGCTCAGCCCTTACTATCGTTAGTGGGAAATTCAATTTCAGTTATTGTTTTGAGGTCCTTTACAATCACTTGTTTAGCATAAAAGTACTGGAACTCATGCAATCCAGGAAATTTGGGGAAGGCTTTTGGATTTTTAATCCGATGAGGTCGTTGAGAAAATATTTAAGCCATGGGATCCATTCAAATGTAGGCAGTTTTCCTGTTCAGCATCCACTCCCTCTGAGACAAATTTGGCTACCAGAATGTTCACTGTCCCTCTGAAGGTTGTGATACTTAGAGATTGGTTCATTGCATTTATGCAAGCAGCCCCATCAGAAATCTTACCACTTCCTAACTACATATTTCCACCCTTTCATAGGACCCATGAGCCCTTCATCCTTTCTGTCTTGGGGAATTCAGCTCTTAAAGACTTCTCCTTATCAAACAGTCTAGGCTTATAGTTTTGTGAATCTAGAGACATTTGAAACCAATCAAAAGAAAATGTAAAACCTTCAAACCATCAGTGGAAAAATTGAATGAGGAAATTTGGGTATATTCACTGGATACATACCAGGAGAAACATTCACTAATAGACAAAACTTAAAAACCTATATAAAGCAGTGGTTAAGAGCTCTGCTGCTAACCAAAAGTCAGCAGTTCGACTCCACCAGCCGCTTCTTGGAACCCTATGGGGCAGTTCTACTCTGTTGTATAGGGTTGCTATGAGTTGGAATCGACTTGACCGCCAGTGGGTTTGGTTTTTTTGGTATATAAATTGAATCAATTTTTGGGAAAATATAAAATGCCAAAACTGGCACAAAAATTAGGAAATTTATTAAACTAATCACATTAAGGAAATGATATAGTTATCAAAAGGCTTCCATTTAAAGAGTGCCAGGCATAAATGCTTTCAGAGCTGAGGTTTAACAGCTTTCAAAGAATATTTATCTTATAGACTGTTGCAGAGAAACTCATGTTATAGGGCTCCCATAGCCTTGATACCAAAACCAGACAAGTACATTGCAACAAAAAAATGAAATAAAATTTCAATGAACAATGAATATTGATATAAATATTAACATAATATTAGCTGGCTGAGCACAAGTGCGTACGAGAAAATAATACATCATGACCAAATAGGTTTTATTCCAGGAAAACAAGAATGGTTTAGTGCCAGAAACTCTATCAGTGCAATTCACCACCTTTATAGACCAAAGTAGAGGAAAAACTTTTAATGGTAAAAATGCTTATAAAATTAAGAATAGAAGGAAACTTCTCTCAACCAGAAACGACCATAGCCAGTTTAGATCAGCCCGTGGTACTTCCACCTAAAATTATAAACCTTCCTTAATTGGGACTTTCCAAACCCACAGACTCTTGAGACTTCCTCACAGTAAAGCCAAGAACTGTTGCACCTATTACAAACGAAAAAAAGGACACGTGACCCAATCACAAACTGTCACCACGACGTTTTAATATAATACTTGGGATCTGATAGAATGCTTGCTTTGAAAATACAAATTCGTTCCAACGTGACTGACACATGAGAACAATTTGAGCATCACATGACTTTCGCATTTGCTTCTGTGTAATTCCGCCTACGAGAAACACTACATGAACTCAGAAAACTGCACTCAACTCAGTTAAACCGAGCCACGTGAAAAGAAACAGCATGCAAGCCAAAGCGCGCATGTGCGAACTCCCACCCGCTACCAGCTGCGTAAGCGGACCTCGTGCGTTATAAACTACAATCGTCCGCGCTTGCTGTTACAACTTGCCGCTCAGTTGCAAATAATCCGCCTTCTACCACTTCGCAGTGTCTCACAAACCTCAACCCTTCCGCTGCTCACGTCCACAAGCAAACTTCAGGCCTCTTTCAAGGTAAAGTGCCTATTTATTGAAGTTTTTATGTATTTCTTAGCCATTTAACATGCGTACACTGTAATACTGTTTTATTAGGCTCCTATCTTTTTTCTTTGGAGCCCTGGTGTCGCAGTGGTTAAGAGCTTGGTTGCTAAGCCAAAGGTCGGCAGTACGAATCCACCAGCAGCTCCTTGGAAACCCTATGGGGCAGTTCTGCTCTGTCCTATAAGGTCGCTGTGAGTCAGATCGACTAGATGGCAACGGGTATACGGGTATATGTATCTTTTTTTTTTAAATTGAGTTCCTAATGAAGTTTTTGAGTTTTGAGCCCCTAACCCTATCTTCTCGTAAGCCATGGGGTTTTTACTGCGTAGTTTTCCATAGGGCGCTCATTTTTAGGAATGTATATACCTGGTTAGGGCAGAGCAGATTTGGACTGAAGTCCCAGTCAGTGCAATAAGAAAAGTAAAAGAAATAAAATATATCAGTACTAAGAGAGAAGAGATAAGACTGTTGTTACTTGCAGATGATGTGATAATTTACATAGAAGGCAGAAGAGAATCCCCAAATCTTTAGAACTAACTGAAGAGTTGGAAAAGTTTGCTGAACATAAGTCAACATAAAAAAAAACCCAGTAGCATTTCTCTAGATCAATAATAACCAATTAGAAAATAGAAAAGATACAATTTACAATAGGAAACAGCACTACAGTATCTATTTAATCAGAAAAATATAAAACCTAAGGAAAAACTGTAAATGTTTAAAGGACTTTTAAGGATACTTGAATAAATATATACTATATTCTTGTAGGTATTTCTACCCAAAATAATCTACAGGTTTAATGTAATTATAACAAAAACTACAGCAGTATTTTGGGAGTAAGTAGACAGACTCTTATAGGAGAAAAATAAATGCCCACAAATAGCTAAGACAAGCCTGAAATGGAAGATGAAATCAACTTGATGGCAACAGTTTTGGTTTATTTATTTATTTTTTAATATTTTCACCATAAGAGAATGAAAGGTAAATTCCCTGTGCCCCTTCCTTTCCCCTCCTTACCCATACCTCAGGGGTTCCCCCCCTCCAGTTACCATCTAGTCGATTCCAACTCATGGTGAACCCGTGTGTGTGAGAGTAGGACTTTGCTCCATAGGGTTTTTTCTGTGGCTGGTTTTTCGGAAGTAGATCCCCAGGCCTTTCTTCCGAGGCACCTCTGGGTAGATTCAACTGGCAAACCTTTCAGTTAGTAGCCAAACGCTTAACTGTGCCAGGGCTTTTTGTCCTGCAGGTCTGGTTTTCCCGGGCCCAGGTAAGCATTCAGAGACCATGGGTTTTGCTTTGTGTGTATAAATTTATAAAGCCTTAGGTGCACAGAATTGGACTGATGATAATCTTCAGATCATACCATATTACCGTGGGGCTATTCGTGGCCACTCTTTTAATGTTATTTTTGTTGTTATTTTCCCCACTCCCACCCCTTCACTCCAGTATAAAAAGGAAAAGAGTAGATTGAGAGAATATTTTCAAGTAATCACACGTTTAATCCAGCTGATAATCAAGAAAATGCAAATATTAAAAAAACTACATCAATGTGGGGTCATTTTTGCCTACTGAGTTTTAACAGATCAAGTAAGTGAATGCTGTCAGCTGTGCCGAAACAGTATCCTCATGTCGAAATTTGTATTGCAAATTTTACTGACTTTTTGGAAAGCAGTTTAAAAATACGCAGTAAAATATTCATACCTTTGACTAATTAAGTCCACTTCTGGGACTTATGCTTAGGGAATTATTCAAAATATAGTAAATGTTATATGTATGAAAGTGTTCAATGCAGCATTACCTAAAATAGCCATCTTAAATAACAATAGAGAAATGGGTAAAGAAAGTATGTTAAATCCTGTCGTTGAAATATTATGCAGCCAGTAAAAATGATAACTATAATGGCTAGTGAACAACACCTGAAAATATTTTGGCTTAATGCTAAGATGACTAAAACTGTTTAAAAAGAAAGGAGGGGGGAGCAAAAAGGGGGAAACTGGAAGAAAATATACGAAAATATTAATAGTAGTTGTATTCAGGTAGAAAAGGGATTATGTATTTACATGAAATGTAAGGTGTTTCTAACTTGTGTTCCAAATATACAGTAAAACGTGTGAAAGCTAGAACGTGTTTAAGGCAGAAACCTGTCAGAGAAGGAATATGCAAATATTTTCCACTAAAACAAGTGATAGAAAAGTGGTAAGTCTGTGTTCTGTCAAAGGCGGAAAACTTTTTCGAGACCCGGAAAAACAAGGCAATCCTGTCGAGTTCCTACTGTCACAAGTTTCACGGTATAAAAATTTGGAAAGCCGTTGGGTCCTGAGGGGATGGTCTTGTTTCTGTGGTACTAGGCTATAATTAAGAGTAGAGGGCCATTTCCTCAGTTATCCAGAACTTCCAGCTGTGTGTCAGTATAAAGCAGTGATTTTCAATCTTGTCTGCTCAATAGGAATCATTGCGGGGGGTGCGGGGGGTGAGGCTGTTAAAAAAAAAGAAGTGATGCCCAGGCCCATCGCCAGAGGTTCTGATTAAGTTGGTCTTGGGTTGGGCCTGAAAATCAGGGGTTTTGTGATATTTTGATTTGGTTTGCTTGAAGTTTCAAGGTGATACTACTTTGCAGCTGTAGGATTGAGATCACCAATCTAAACAAATTCTGAAAGCCCCTTTTCTTACAGACCCTCAGCAGTTACCACAACTCAGATGCATGAAAAAGAAGGCATGAGGTTTTTTAAAAAGAGACACCTTCATCTCAAGTGATGAAATTTAAGAGGAATAAGTTGAACATCCTTTTTCTAAAATTCCACCTGTCCCCTAAAAATGTCTTTCGTGCAAACTGCCAGTGTAGCCTAATGCCAGCTTTGACAGCTTAAAAAGTGAAACGTTTCGGCTCTGTGTAGAACAGTCATTTAGATAGGAGTCAAGGTTGTATGTAGGTGCTAGTCTGCACTGCCAGGCTCACCCCCTTGGTAAGCTAGGGAAAATCATTCAAGCCCACTGAGCCTCAGTTTCCTCCAATGTAAAATGAGGGTGCTAACTCACGAGCTTCGAACTTCACAGTGCTGTTTTGAGGAGCAATAATGAACGAATGGATTGGAAATCCTTTTGGGAGCAGCAAGGCACTCCACGCACAAAACGTTTTATTCTTCATCGAGAACATTCAGAAATAAGCGAATTCAGACCGGACTCTTAATTATTTCAAGTATGCACACGTGTATTCAAGATGATAGCAAATTGGAACTGTATGTTGGTTTGAAGTCACAAATTGGAACTGTGTGTTGGTTTGAAGTGACTGTCGCATTTGTAGGTTGAGATCATTTCCTGTGGGAGAGGAGGAGGAGGTGGGGGTGGCAGTGCTTGTAGAATTGGGGGCATTAAACACATTCTGAAAAGTCGAGATTATGTGGAAAACTGAGTCATCAATCGACAACCATTGTATTGCCAGGGAAGTCTATTAGTAACTATTGTTTTATAGTCCCCCCCCACACACACACAAAGCTAGAGAGGTCCATACCAGAATGACAATAATATATTCACATAATTTTGCAGGAAATCATGATGGTGTCAGAAATCGATGGTCTTTTTCTTTCGTTTCATCTCCATTAGAGGCAGAGCCGAACAGTCAGATTTCGTGAAGCTGAGATTTATTTGCTGCTTAGGTGCCTGACAAGACACTAAATGCCAGAAGGATTTCTGTGAAAGAAATAACAAATTCATTTTTCAGTTCTGCTTGCTACCGTCAAAACTTAGGAAGCGTAGGCCTTAGGGAGTTAGAAGGATTGACAGGTCTACAGCGGGAGCACAGAGGATGAGGGGGTCTGTTTCATTACAGATTGGCTTATTAGCAAAAGCTCCACCACTCGGAGAACTCGATCGTGTATTTACATTAGCTGAATTTCATTGCTCATGGTCAGTCCGTTATCCTTGACTACCATAAATTACTCCTGATAAAGATTTGCTTGAGTGTAGAGTGACTCATCCTAATGGTTATGATTTCATGCAGTTACCAAATAGGCTTTCGGAAAAAAAAAATTTTTGAGCTCAATTTAAGTTGCTAAAAGGTTAGCAGAAGCAGTAGGTACTCTGATTGCTCTCTCTTCACTGAAAGAAAATAGTTGTTCAACAAATGAGTACCCGATTTCGTTATTACAAGGCACCAGCACTGGTCTTGTTCAGGCTGGGTCTTGTACATTTGACTATCCCATGAAAGCACTGGAGTGAATGGTTTTAAGACTCTGCTGTATGATCTTAGGCCATTATTAATCTTTTTTTTATTGTGGTAAAAATATACAATTTCTACATGTATAATTCAGCGACATTGATTACATACTTTAAGTTATGCAACCATTCTCGCTATCCTTTTCCAAATTATTCCAGCAGCATTAACATAAACTCACTGCCTCCTAAGTATAAACTTCCCCTTTCCCCCTCCTTGCCACCTGTGGTAACCACTAATAAGCTTTGGTTTTTATATATTTGCTTATTTCCTATAAATGAGTTCATACAGGAGTTGTCCTTTTGTGTCTGACTTATTTCACTCACATGATGTTTTCAAGGTTCATCCATGTTGTGTCATGTATCAGGTCTTCATTTCTCTTGATGGCTGAGTAGTAGTCCATTGTGTGCGTAATACCACATTTTGTTTATCTGTTCATCTGTTGATGGACATTTCGGTTGTTTCCCCCGTTTGGCTATCGTGAAAAGTGCTGCAGTGGATGTTGTTGACAGGTTTGTTTGTGTTCCTGCCTTCACGTTTGGGTTTATACCTAGGATTGGGATTGCTGCGCCCTATGGTAGTTCTGTGTTCACCTTTCTGAGGGGAACCACTGATGTGTTTTCCACAGTGGCTGTAATGTTATTTAATCTTACTGGGTCTTAGCTTTCTCTTCTATAAAATGAGAGGTTAGTTTTAGATGATCTCTAAGCTTCTTCAAGCTAAAAAAACAAAAAAGTCTGATAGTGGTTTTCAAGGATTCTCAGGTTTGTTAAATTTTGTGAGAATAATGCAAAGACTTTAATCAAACTGTCTTAAGGAGAGCAGAAAACTGAATTACAACCCCTCTCTACAGCAGCGTCATTATTTTTGAGTGATAATTTTCACGTTTTAAAATTTACTCCATTTTTAAATATAAAACTGTGTAACTTAATGATGCCTACCCAGGATAACACATATTGGGTATTGGAATTAAAAGCAAGTACTCAATTAAAAAGTTTTCTTTGGAGATATCAAAGAATTTTATTAAGCGAGAATCATGATGTTCCTCTGAGAACCTCACTTCCGGCTCCTGGTGACCCCACGTGTGTCAGAGTAGAACTGTGCTCCATAGGGTTTTTAAGTACTGATTTTTCGGAAGTAGATTGCCAGGCCTTACTTTTGAAGGCGCCTCTGGGTGGATTCCAACCCACAGCCTTCGGTTAGCAACCAAGTATGTGAACTGTTTGTACCACCCAGGTACCCACTTGGAGATAACTGCTATTAATATGACAGCACGTATCCTTTCTTTTTTCATGCGTTATTCTCTTTTTTTACAAAAAGAAGAGCATGTTATATATGCCATTTTGTGACTTTAAAAAAAAATTAAAATGACATCTGTGTCATCAAATATGTTTAGAACATGAATGTTTATATAGATGTATATACATAGTGTATACATATTCTGTTGTTCCAGGGCACACATTTGCCATACATATTTTTAACCAGTTCCTCTATTATTGGGTATTAAGGTTGTTTACTGTGTGTCCTCTGTTGTCAGTAATATTTTATTAAGCATCTTTGTAGCTTTTTTATACACATGCATGATCCATGTTTATTTTCTTAGGATAAGTTTTTAGAAATGGAATTGCTGGGTCAAAAGGAATGCTTATTTTTATTTCCTTTGAGACAATACCAAATGGCCTCAGGAAGGATTATACCAGTTTGCAAACCTATCAACAGTATGTGGGTGCCTGTTTACGTGGGCCACAGTATATCCTGAATATAGCATTCTTTTTTATCTCACAGGTAAAAAGCCCTTTTCTGTTTAAATTATTTTGCTTTTATTCCTAGTGGATGTTGAACATTTTTCCATGTATTTATCTGTTGCTATTGTGAATTGCACTTTGAATTCCCTTGCCTATTTTTCTATCAGACACAGAATGTACATAGAACATACTTATACCTTTCAAAAACACTTATGTATTTCTACTTTAGTCCTATTAGGTTGTACACTGTCCTCATGTACAATGTATTTTAACCCTTTGTCTGCTATATGGACTGCAAATTTTTTTCCGGTTTGTAATTTGCCTTTTAATTTTGTTTGTGACTTTTTATGATATACAGGAGTTTTCCAATGTTTATAGAGCTGCTCATGACTCTCTTCCCTCCCCTGGAACTGATATGACCAAGAATGAGTACTCGATTTGAATTGGGTTGATTTGGTTATTTTTCCTGAGAATTCGAACTTGAAACATTGAGATGCTGAGTCACTTACATGATTGGGGAAGGCACTTGAAGTAAAAGAGCGTAGAGTGTTGACCTAGAGTTGTTTCCATGATATGCCCCAGCCTCATGCAAGCCAAAGATATGGAAGAGTTAACTCCCAAGATTTCAGAGAAAGCTACCCTGTAGCTACAACAGTGAAGCAGATACATAGAGAAAAGAGGAGGCAAAAGACCATAAGGCAGAGGGACTTTGGACCGGGGGATACCAGACTGAACTGAGGTCTGGAGTGAGGTTCTTCACTGACGATAAGAATTAGTTGAAAGTTTTCATACTGAACATTGAGAGTCCACAGCCTCCTCCTCTCTGTGGGTACCCAAAGCAGTGGCCCAAAAGATCCTAGAGATTGGGGAAATTAATCTCTGTGGAAACTGGCCGCAAACAAAATGCCATAAACACGCACGCACACATTTAGGTGTCTCCAACAGCAAGCCCTGTCCATCAAATACAGAAATTCCAGTTAGCTTACTTATGACTCAATATAAAATATGAATGAATAGCCAGTAATCACAACATGTTTAAGCAAAGCCTCTAATATTAAAAACAGCATTCACAGGGAGCAAAGGTAAAGAAATGGGAGGAAATAGAGACAATGCAGGGAATGGAGGAAAACGTAATTTACCTTTATGATAACAGAAAAAAAGTCCCATCACTAAACAAGAACAGGATGATATTTTAAAGGAATATTCAGAAAACAAGGAAGAGCTCTTGACATTTAAAATAGATAGTTCCTGGTGTGAAAATTTAATAGATGGATCGGTGGATAAATTGCATGAAATCTCCATGAAAATGAAAATCAAAAGACAGAAAGATGTCTAACGAGAGCAAAGACAAGGAAATTAGAAGATCAATTCAGGAAGTCAAATACCTGACTAATTAAAGCCTTAGAAAGGGACAACAGTGAAATCCTAGAGAAAATTAGTGTATGAGAAAAATTCCTAGAACTGAAAGATATGAATTTGCTGGTGAAAAGAATGACAGATCAAGGCCTTAAATGTTGACTTGCACAGAGGAGGGTGAATAGTAACTGTTGATAAAAATTAGTCTCTGATTTCTACAACATGTAGTGTGATGCCTATTTTCAACTTAATACAGAGCCTGGAAGTGTTTGTTACAATTGTGTTTTCTTTTGAGTCCATCACTTGGGACACACACACACACACACACACGTACACGCATAGAAGAAAATAATGAGAAAGGCTTACTCATTTTAGGTGGTAGGATTATGAGTGATTTTTACCCTCTTCATCCTTTTCTACATCTTCTAAATACTCAGTTTATGAATGTGCATTTATTTTATAATAAGGAAAAGTAAACCACATAAGAATTTTAAATATTATCTTCATTTCATTTCTCCTGTATTGTTACTATGGTTTCAGAAATTCAGGAAGCTTTGCCACATTACCACTCTCAGGAAAAGCAATGCTGCTGATAGTATTACCTGGTCGCAAAAGAGTTTTTGCCAGGGTAGACTAGGTAGGAGCCTCCAAGGTCCTTTTTTTTGGTAAAGATCAAAATGCAGTACTGCACAGGAGATCTGCTTATTAGACATTGGGCACACTCTCTGTAGACCCAAAATAACTCTTCAGAAATTTCCTGCCAAATTCACAGCTAAACTGTTATGCAAATGTAACTACATCTAAATTAAAAGTGCTGAGATGATACCGCCAACAGACTTTGAAGTATGATCGCTTTCGGTGGTGTAGGCAGAAAGGTTGGGACGTTTTCAAGTAAACAAGATGCATCACACTTTATTTTGCTTCCTGTTTGGCTGAGGGGTTTATAGTACACAGGAGAGAAAAAAAACGATACGTGAAAGTAAAATAGAGCGAAGAGAAAGGAAAGGACATGAACTGAATCGCAGGCAGAGTTTGTAAGCCTTATGAACTGGACATTAAACAAGAATGACAGCTTTTGTGTTGTATATGTTATTTAGGTCTTGCTATTTAACTCTGTTTCTGTTTGTCTTGCCTCTGAGTAGATTTGAAAATCTATAGATTTTCTAAATTCCCAAGGGCAGAGGCCATGTCTTATACTTCCTGTTACTTGTCATTAGGCTTCAAGCTCTAAGACGGCAGACTTTATGTTTTCCATAGTTGTGCCCCAGGATGCTAGTTCAGTGCCTGATACATAGTAAGTACTCATTATTAGTTGAATGAACGAATGGCTATTTTCAACAACATGTAACCCGCTGCCTTGCACATAGTAGACAATCAGTAGATATGTGTTGAAGTAGTTATGCCATTAATTCACTTACTCACCCCACGAGTATTTATGGAGTGTCTGCCGTGTGCCAGGTACTCTTCTAGGTGCTGGGGACATGGCAGTGAACAAAATAAAGTCCCTATTCTCAGGGTACTTAACATTCTAATGAAAAAAATACCCTCTAGACAAAATAATTGAATATAATTTTCATTTTGCATGGACATAAATGACAACTTTTCCTTATTTTCATTGCTACAATACTCAGCCACTCCCTGGTGTACTGGGGCCGACATTTCACTTCTATGGCATGTCACTTTGGTACGTGAATGTGATTAGAAGTGGTTTAAGGTGACAAGTGTAAGCACATGCAGTTATTGCAATTGGAGGATTTTCCAAGATAACACCTGAAGACTGCATCCTCTGAACAAGGAGAGAGCCGGTTTCCAATAGAAACAGATTTATTTTATTGACAAAGATGAATTGTCCCGCTATGAGTCTCCTCTTTATAATTTCCTGGCCAGTCAAGATCAATCAATACTCCTCAGGCAGCACCCATTTGAAGCTCTGACAAGTGTTATTTTGTGGAGGCCGTTCTTTAAGCTCCTTATTAATGAAAAGCAGTACTGTAGCATTTCTCCCACCACTTCCACTCTGTTTCCTGGCCTTGCTCCTTCTGGTCCTGGTACTACAAACGGCTGAAATCAGTACACTGCGATATCATGCAAATGTGGGCTGGCAGATTGAGCTAAGAATAGTGTGCATTTGGCTATTTTGTTTTCTTTGGTGTATAGATGAGTTTGGCTTTTTTTTTTTTAATTAAAGAAACTTACAGACTTTTTAAATATCTCTGCATTAGAAATGCCTTTCCCTGTGAAGTTGACATAAACACCAATCTGTGGAGCAGCCTTAAACTTGCTGAGTTTAGAACTGGGAATTCGGAGAGGAAAGCAAAAGAGGGCATCAGGAAAGCAGATACTAGCATTTCTTACGATGTCCTTTTGGATGAGTGAGAGTAGTATGGGCTGCGTGCCCAGCAGAGATCGGTGGATTCAGGCCTGGTTGATTTCCTGTAGCCCAAAGGTGCTGATTATGGCTCGCTGCAACCCTGGAGGGAGCTTTATAGTGCCATACTGCAGAGCTGGAAACTTGGCCTTGTCCTGGTCAACAATTTTTTAATGACTTGGGTGAGGACATTCATGACATACATATAAAATCTGCTTATGAGAAGAATTTGGTGGGGAGAGTGAACGTATAAACGTATTGTTATGACATAATCCAGACCCGTAAAGGTCTCTAAGCTAGATTGTTGGTCTGAATTTAAAAGATGAACCTTAACAGATATAAATGAATATAAAGTTTTGCATTTGTGTCTTAAAAAAAAAACTGAAGATGTGGTTTAGGAAACTGTTAGTTTATTTTAGGGTCCCTGGATGGTGCAAACGAGCCCTGGTGGTGCAGTGGTTAAAGCCCTCGGCTGTTAACTGAAAGATTGGCAGTTCGAACCCACCGGTCACTTCGCGGGAGAAAGATGTGGCAGTCTGCTTCTGGAAAAGATTTATAACCTTGGCAACTCTATGGGGGTGGTTCTACTCTGTCCCTGCAGGGTCACTATGAGTTGGAATTGGCTCGACGACAGTGGGTAGTTTGAGTGGTGCAGATGGTTTGTGTTCCTCTAGTAATCCAGGGGTTGGTAATTTGAACCCACCCAGAGGCACTGCCAAAGAAAGGTGTGGTGATCTGCTTCCATAAACATTACAGCCAAAAAAGACACTATGGAGCTCAGTTCTACTCTGTAACACATGGAGTGGCCATGGGTCCAAATTGACTCGACAGCAGTGGGCTTGTTTTTTGGTTTACCTTAAGTTTTAGGGGAATTCTTAACTAATGATCAGGATACGCTCCTTCTCCTTTCCAGCCCTAAATTGATTACTTGATCATTCTTGATTACTTGATCATTATTTTTATTTTTGGTGAAAATACACACAACAAAACATAACCCATTCAACAATTCTCACACGTACAGTTGATTGACAGTGGTTACATGCTTCACATTCTGTCACCATTCTCCCTGTCTCTGTGGATATTGTTTCACCACCATTAACTTAGGCTCTTTGCCCCTGAAAGTTCTCGTCTGTATTTTAGAGTTACTGTTGTCCACTTAATTTCATATAGATAATTCTTTAAAAGGGTGAAATGCTCAAGGTGAACGTTCTGTATTAAATGAGCTAAATTGTTTAGTTTGCAGATGACTTCATGGGATAGTTTTGGTTGAAGGCTTAAAAGTTGGTTTCCATGTAATAGATTCAGGGGTTCCTCTACTTGATTATATTTGTAAGGCAGCAAGGAAAAGATTTTGAACTCTAAAAGAAACTCAAAAGAGTTTTCCCACAAAGGCTTTTTCTACTAAAGATAATATTAAGGAATAATTTATTTTTACCTGTAAAAGGTTTTTCAGCCCTCTGTTGGTAATGTTTTCTTCCTTTTGTTTTGAAAGCCTGGAAAGTATAAACCCCACCCCTCTCCTCCTCCTCAGGAGAGTCCAGCTCCTGGGGCATTACCTGAGTCTTGCTTTTTTGGGGAGAGTAGACCTGACCTCCTTTTATAACCAAGAAGATTGACAGTCGACATGTCTAATTACAAGTTTTGTTTTCTCTGTTTTCTCCTTTGAGAAGCAAGAAGTGGGCTTCCTCTATACTTAAAAATTGCAAGGTGTAACATACATCTTGTCTTAGGACAGAAGGCAAGATATAACATTTTTGCAGAACATCTCATGTTTTTGTTTTCTTGCCTTGTAACGCATGTAATGCATAAATTATCACTTGGAAATAGAGTGGCCCAGGCCTGGTGAAACCACTCTCTAGGAATATGAATGACAGTTTATTTAGCCTGTTTTGTTTCTGTGTGAAGGATTGATACATGGCAAACGGCAGAAAGCTCCTGGCTGGGACGTACAGGATTTTTCAGAGGTCTCCTGGCACAGTCCTAGAAGGAGTGTACCTGAAAAAAATACGTTTTTCATTTATTGGAAGTATGAAACTAGTATAAAATGCAGGTTCTAACGAAAGCTAATATAGTCTTGGTTTGAAGGAATCAAAATAGAATGTCCAAGAGAAAGAGGTAATGGTTCTGCTTTGCTGTATACTAGTCAGACCATCCTGGTATACTGTGTCCTGAACTGACACCATATTTTCAGAGAGAGGTAGACAAACAGGAGCATATCCACATACTGCCACTGTAAAAAACAAAACAAAACAAAACCCGTTGCCGTCGAGTCGATTCCCTATAGGACAGGGTAGAACTACCCCATAGAGTTTCCAAGGAGCACCTGGTGGATTTGAACTGCCAACCTTTGGATTAGCAGCCTAGCAGCCACAGCACTTAGCCACTACACCACCAGGGTTTCCACTGCCCCCATAGGGAAGGTAAAAAGTCTGGAATGGATGTGATATAGGGAGCACATGGAAAACCTGGGAATGTAGGGAGGAAAAGACTAAGGAAGAATATGGTTTCAGTTGTTGAAGTTCTAACAGCAAGAGAGCCAAACAAAACCCGTTGCCGTTAAGTCAATTCTGACTTACAGCAACCCTATAGGACAGGGTGGAACTGCCCCATAGAGTTTCCAAGAAGCAGCTGGTGGATTCAAACTGCGGACCTTTTGGTTATTAGCCTGCACCACCAGGGCTCCAAACAGCAAAGGAGGGATACATATATTCTCTGGACTCCACAGATCAGAAGTAGTACTGAGAAATTGAAGTTTCAGGGAGGCAAATTATAGCTCAATTCAGGAGAGACCCGTGTAGCAGAACTCGCCAAAAATGGAATGGAGTGTCATAGGGGATGGAGATGTTCCTATTACTGGAGGTGCTCAAGCACCAGAGGAAAGTGCTTGTAGAGGGAATCTGAGCATTAGATGGGATTGGAACAGATGAGTCCTGTGGTCTCAGTCCTAATATTCTAAACCTGACAATGAGATAAGAGGCCTAGTTTTTTTGGTTGTTGTCATTTGTTTGTTTAAAATAAAGCTTTATGAAACTGAAGTCATTTATAAGACTCTCTGAAGTATACACGTTAAAAATTGCAATAGGCTCAGGCTCCGGCTCCAGAAGGACCTACAGATGAAGTAGTTATGGCGGATTGTAAAATGCCTATCACTGAAGGATCTTTCAAGTGGCATTCTGTGTTTAAATTAAAAGAAAAAGCAGTGTGGGTATTTGGTATTTAACTTCAGATTAGAAATGAGCCCGAATACAAGTATTAGTATTGTGGACATAATTGAAAGGTTGGATTCAGATGAAAAACAGTGATGGGCAACTGCTTTCTCTGGGTAAAAGGAGGAAGGGGTTGCTGAGAGGAGGATGGAGCATTAGAGGGCTAATGGAGTTGGCTTCTGGAGCCCGATAAATCTCTGCAAGTCTCTCTTCAATGAAACTGAGCTCTGTTTATCATTAAAGGAGAAAGCTAAAGGCATGAGAATATCCATCCTGCTCTCTGGGGGCCTTGCTGAAGCTGTCACTGAGTTGGGGAACATTTTTTTTTCCTGCTTTTTTTTTTTAATCGTACTTCAGATGAAAGTTTACAGAGCAAACTAGTTCCTCATTAAACAATTAATATACATACTGTTTTGTGACATTGGTTGCCAAGCCCACAACTTGTCACCACTCTCCCCTTCTAAGAGGCCTACTTCTGAACATTAAAACGATAGTTCTCTTCTTGCCTGCCGCCTCATATCAAATCAGCCAACAAGTTTTCTTGTCCTTCCTTTACAATGTCTTTTATTCATGTATTATTATTGTATAGTGACCTGAATATTATAGTATTCTTCCAATTGGAAAGCTCTATCAAAATAAAAATTCACACATTCTTTGTGAAGGATTGTTTAAAAAGTTGGCCATAAAAATACCTCCCATTCCTGTACACACATGCCTTTGCAATGGAACTTTGTCTCAACTTCCAACAAGAGGTAGCTTGTTTTCCCCACTCTTGAACCTGGGATGTCTTGTGTTTTCTTTGACCAGCAGAACGTGGTAGAATTGCCATTGTGTGATCGAAATTTAGGCTTTAAGAAGCATTGCAGTTTCTGCACTCACTGGCTTGGAATTTTTCACTAGCCTTGTGAAAAATCTTGAACTAATAAACCTCTTGAGGATGAGACGCTCTGTGGAGAGATAGACCATGTGGCGAGAAAAAGAGGCTCAGTCCTTCCAGCTGTAGCAACTCTCACAGCTGGAGCCGCCTGACCTGTGAGGGAGGCCATTTAGGAGCAGTCAGCCCCAGCCAAGCCACCAACAGACTGCAAATGTATAAGTGGGTCCAGCCTGCATCATATGGAACAGAGATGAGCCATGCCAGCTGAGCCCTGCCCAAATTGCTAAACCACAAAATCATGAACAAACTTACGTAGCAATAGGTAACTAGATACATATTTTTATCTAGCAAATTCTGCCTCTAAAAATAGTTCCATGCAAAGATATGTGCACATATGTTCACTACAGTGTTTCTAACAAGGATGAAAATTGAAAATAAATGTCCTTTAACAGGGGACTCGTTAAACAAATTATGTTATATCCATATAATGGAATAGTTAGTAGCACTGAAAAGGAATGAGGTGTTTCTGTACCTACATGTGTGGAGAGATGTTCAAGGTATATTGTTAAGTGAAGAAGCAATGTTCAGAACAGTGCGTGCGGTTTAACCACGTTTGTGCAAATAGACAAGGATAGGCATATGTACGTATGTTGTATATACAATAGAAACTGTCTGGAAGGATGCACAAGAAACTGCTAGTAGCTCAGGAGTTGGGCTGAAAGTTGAGTGGGGAAGAGAACTTTCTAACCTTTATTCTTTTGAATCTTTTACTTTGACAGTATGTTACTTAAAAATACCAATTAAAAAAAAAACGCAACCTCTGATTATTCCCTCTGTCTCCAGTTCCTTCTCCTTACGATCCATCCTGTATAATGTTGTTATTGTTAGTTGCCACAGAATGGCTTGACTCATGGCAACTTTATGTATAACAGAACGAGACATTGCCCAGTCCTGTGCCATCTTCATGACCCCTGGTGTGTTTGAGTCCATTGTTGTGGCTTTTGTCACCAGGCTAATACAATTAAGACACGCCTTTATTACTCCTCTGCTCACCAACTTAGTAACTCTCCACTGTCTAGCAGTGGTCTTCAAAGTGAGATTTCTATTTATATATTTTATCTTGAAAAAAGAGGGGGAAGAAAAGTTCTACTCATGTTTAATACATGGACATTCACCAGCACCCTCACTTAGTATTTCTGTCACCACCTGTCACATCAGATAGGCGAGGTTTCCCAGGGAAGAGCAGGAGTTCCACCACACACAGGGTTTGTGCTCGTGCTCTCACTCGTTCTTTTACTTTCAGTTGTTTATAACTAAGGACAGTTTCTGTGAGCCTACTTAAGTGGAACTCTGAGTTTAAAAAAAAGAAACCCCAGTTTGAAATAAACCTTTACAAAATTGACAAGTAACTTAAAAATACACCCTTCAAAGAAACTAAGCTCTGAGGATAATACAAATAACAAGAGCACACAGTAATGACAAGTAAATGGCATATCTGACACAGTCCCTACTCTTGGTACAAGCTCTTCGTCAGCTGTCTTACAAGGTAAAAACAGTGACTGTCTAGTCAGATCTGACAAGGAGTCAGCCCAAAAGAAAGAAGGCTAAGTCCAGAGTTTTATATGTTTAAAATTCCAGTCCTTTACGCCAGTTCATTTAACAGTGGTAAAATTTTTGAAGCCTCTTCCTGGGAGTATTACTTATTCACAAATTACAGAATATCACACACTGCTTGGAAGACACTAACTTTGTCATAGTAAAAATAGCAGAAATAACACATGGGAATAAAACTGAATTGCATTCTTTGTCAGAAACCACTGTTGGAGGATGTAAGAAAAAATATTTTGGCAGCACAATAACATGAAGAAATCTCAAAATCATGCTGAATGAAAGAAGCTAGACACAAGGGTACACACCATATGATTTCGTGTGCATGAAATTCTAGAAAATGCAGACAAAGCTGCATTTTACAGAAACATCAGTGGTTGCTTGGGGCTGGGATCAGAGGTAGAGGTGAATTGCAAAGGGGCTCGAGAACTTTTGGGTATGTTGGAAATGTTCTTTATCTTGATTGTGGTGGTGGTTCCATGGCCATATATTACCAAAATGTACATTTTTAAATGAATGCAGCTTGTTGTATGTAAATCATATCTCATTAATGTTAATTAAAAATAAATGCTACAACATATATTAAATTGAGTACATGAGAGAGAAAGCACTTTGCTAGGTGCTGGAGATACAGTGTGAGCAGAAAAATGCCCTTCGTTTTCCATGTTGATTGTAGGTTATATGGGGAGGCAGATAGAAGTAATCACAGAAACGTAGAGTTACACATCCAAATAAGGACTAGGAAGGAAAGTGGAAGTTAGAGTCTGTAATGAAAGAACCTGCCCGTGCTTGTGAAGTCAGGTGGAAATTGGTCCAAACAGTAGGATAATTATGAGCTCCTGTATTTAAAAACAGTTGCAGCAGCATATTGACAGGGAACTGCCAGAAATTCAAGCCAGATTCAGAAGAGCCTGTGGAATGAGGGTTATCATTGCTGATGTCAGATGGATCCTGGCTGAAAGCAGAGAATACCAGAAAGGTGTTTACCTGTGTTTTATGGACACTATGCAAAGACATTCGACTGTGTGGATCATAACAAATTATGGATCACATTGCGAAGAATGGGAATTCCAGAACACTTAATTGTGCTCATGTGGAACCTATAGATAGACCAAGAGGCAGTAGTTCAAACAGAACAAGGGGATACTGCGTGGTTTAAAGTCAGGAATGGTGTGCGTCAGGGTTGTATCCTCTCACCATACCTATTCAGTCTGTATGCTGAGCAAATAATCCAAGGAGCTGGACTATATGAAGAACAGGGCATCAGGATTGGAGGAAGACTCATTAACAATCTGCATTATGCAGATGACACAACCTCGTTTGCTGAAAGTGAAGAGGACTTGAAGCACTTACTGATGAAGATCAAAGACCACATCCTTCAGTATGGTTTACACCTCAACATAAAGCAAACAAAAATCCTCACAACTGGACCAATAAGCAACATCATGATAAAGGGAGAAAAGACTGAAGTTGTCAAGGATTTCATTTTACTTGGATCCACGATCAACACCCATGGAAGCAGCAGTCAGGAAATCAAAAGACGCATTGCATTGGGCAAATCTACTGCAAAAGACCTCTTTAAAGTGTTGAAAAGCAAAGATATTACTTTAAGGACTAAGGTGCACATGACCCAAGCCGTGGTACTTTCATTCGCATCATGTCCATGCGAAAGCTGGACAATGAATAAGGAAGACAAAGAAGAATTGATGCTTTTGAATTGTGGTGTTGGTGAAGAATATTGAATATGCCATGGACTGCCAGAAGAACGAACAAATCTTCTCATGGAAAAAGTACAGCCAGATGCTCTTTAGAAGCGAGGATGGCGAGACTTCATCTCACGTGCTTTGGACATGTTATCAGGAGGGACCAATCTCTGGAGAAGGACACCATAGTTGGTCAAATAGAGGGTCAGCGAAAAAGAGGAAGACCTTCAATGAGATGGATTGACACAGCGGCTGCAACAGTGGGCTCAAGCATAACAATTGTGAAGATGATGCAGGACCGGGCAGCGTTTCCTTCTGTTGTACATTGCGTTGCTATGAGTTGAAACCGACTCAACTGCACCTAACAACAAAAACAAATCCTATAACTGCTAGAATGCTCCTTGGAAGTGAGGATGGCGAGACTCGCTTACTGTGGACATGTCATCAAGAAAGACCAATTACTAGAAAAGGACATCATGGTTGGTAAAGAGGGCCAGCAAAAATGATGGAAAACCTCAGTGAAATGGATTGACACAATAGCCTCAACAATGCGCTCAAACGTACCAATGATTATGAAGATGGCACAGGACTGTGCAGTGTTTCATTGTGCTCTACATAAGGTCTCCATGAGTTGGAGCTGACTTGAGAGCAACTAACAACAAAAACAACATAACCCTTAATAGGCTTTACCCCTCATTTGGCACATGGCACAGACAAACTTTTAACATAGGATTGTTAGTGCATAGATGTTTTCATCCCCATCTAGAGCAGAAGCAACTAGGGTGTGGAGCCCATATTACATGTTCCTTTGTATACCAGTCTCAGTACCTAGAGCAGAGTGTACACAGTAGTCACTTAATATTTACCAATTGACTAATTTGCCGGTGTGTCAGCCAGTAGAGGCATCCAGCCCTCCCTCTTCATGGAGCTAGTGGCTGTGGAAGGAAGCGGGCAGGATGACTGGAGGGCTGCCCTCTTCTCTCCAGTCCCTTCTAGGAGGCCTTCTGCACCATGACTCTTGCTGCCCCTTGCTGTGGCTGTCCCCAGCCTCTTCTCTGGACACACTGTGTAGGGAATTTTGAAAGTATCTCAGCCTTGTTGGCCCAAGCCCGGGTACAGGCATTTTCATTTTAGTTTTTTACTTCATAAATTTGATCTCTGCCTTAAAACTCTTGTTTTTACCTTCTAACTGAATCAAACAATTCAGTCACTTTGACAGCCTTGGGCACAGGGCAAGGACTCAAGAAATATGTATGAATCAGTTGAAACGTCACCCTCAGCCTGCAAAAGGGCTTGCTTCATTGTCCCAGAGCACAAATTCAGTATCTGAAACTGAGCTGAAAATAACTCTCCTAGAATTGTGCTGTGGGTGCCATCTTTAAACATCCTTGGATTTAACTGTTAACCACATGCAGCTTTTAACAGCCAGTATTTTGGAATGTAATGGCAGGTCTACATGTCATCTGTCTTAACACGCTGTTTCAAGTCACTGTTTGGTCAGGTTACTCTATTCTGTGAAAATTGGCCATTAGTACCGCTAAAAATAGAGAATTGACTTTTATAGATATATGACTTTACAGGTACAGGGATATGAAAAGGGTTGATGTCTTTAGAACAGAAAAAGTATCTCACAGACTTGGAGAAAGAATCTCTCAGAAAGTGCTGGGGGACTTTTTTCAAAGCCACAAGTAGTCAGACTATAGATGGGATTGCCCTCCTTGCATGGTCATTGATTACTCTATGAACTGCTCATTCAATTAAAAGGCTTTTGTTGGTAGCTGTACTAACTCAGCCTTGCTCTTTGCAAAAAGGAAATTAAGGAAAAGCAGTGGATTACTTTGTGAAACCAGTAATTATGTAAATTGTGGTGTGAGTTATTTCCTCTGTAAACAAGGGCGTGAGAATGAAAAAAGGATTGAATCAGTCTGGTGCTAACAGCAAGCCATACTTGTATACTGAACATTAGAGTCTTTGTCCTGCAAAACACACCATCTCTTTAGTCCAAAGCCATTGTGCTTTAGAATACTGACAGGATATGTTCCAAATATAGAGGGAAACCATAGACCTCCAAAACTTCAAATCGAGGAGCATTGCACTGCCCAGACTACATCGATGAATCATGTTATGAGGTGTAGCGCATGCTGGGGCGGATTGGCTGTTATTCATGTCAGTGTACTGTCTTAGTCTGGATATTGGAAGGAAGACATGAAATATAAAGGCAGCTATTTCTGCATGTAAAAAATCAGAGTGATGGGGTAATGGGAAAAATTGTAAGGAAAAAACAGGGCTTTGAACTTGTTCTGATTCAAACCCCCACTGAGAATTTGCACTTCTAACAAGTTCCCTGCTAAGAATTTGCATTTCCACCCCCAGATATACTGAATCAGAATCTACAGTTCAACAAGATCCTCAGGTGATTCTTACGTGTAACTTCCTGGGAACTTGGCTCTAGGAGTGGCAGGAAACTAGGATTTGCTGGGGTACCTTTATGTTTCAGATAATTATTCTGTTAGCTGCTTTGTAAAGTGTCAAAAACTTCATTCCTTTTAAAATGCTTTGGGTCTTTTTTGTCCTTATAGTTTCAATAAGGATAATTTTCCTTTGCCTCCAAAGTGTTTTTACTTATTTAATTCTCACAGCAGCCCTCAGAAGTTGACAGGAAAGGTATTATCCAGTTTTATACATGAGGAGTAGAAGCCCATAGAAGTTAAGTACCTTGCTCAATGTCATCAGCGAGAATGTGACTGATTCTACGTCGCTTTGTGGAACTGCCTCCTGCCTTTTTTTTTTAAAACACTTTTAATCTATCAAATTGCATTTGCCCTGATTACTGGGTTATGAAAACTTTCAAAGCATTTGGCATGTGGGTTTGGTTTCGAGGCCATCGAATGGTCAGTATTAGACCAGGCAGAGTGTCTGTACTCTGTTCTGGGACAAGCTAAAGCCTGAGGTGTTGCACCTGAGCTGCAGTCCCAAGAGTGCAGGGATCTGACCCCTTGGTCTGCAGAGTGTTGAGTGACAGCATATAGAGCACAAACCAAAACTGAAGCCAGATGAATACAACCCAACCAAGGAGTCCAAACAGAAGAATGAAGCACATGGGCAGAATCCAGGAATGATGAAATGAGGTGGAGACCTGCAATATAGGACCAGAGCAAGACGGATGAAGGTGGAGCTAGAGAAATTTACTGAGCCTCTCTTTATGGTACCTACAGCTTTGGCAGTGAGTGGGATCCAAAAGGGGGAGGGGTGATGGTGAAATGGATGCTTGATTTTGTTTAAGCATGTATGAGTTAAAAAAAAATTTTAGTATCGTTATTTATTAAACTTTTGTATAGAGTTAATTGTACATTAGCCAGTCAAGTTTAAAGAATCCCTTTATCCTTTTCATGATACGCTATTAAGTAAATTTACCAGAACAATATATTCTCTTGGACACATTTGAAAATAGATTATACCTTTAAGGTGAGTAATTGACCAGTGTAATAAAAAGGAGAAATTTAAACCTAGGACAATGAAATCATATACTTTCAGTGTATTTTTGATTCCTATATCTGATAGTTGGAGACATGCACGGTGTAACTCAAATGTACTGACTGTGCCATCTATTCCCGGAAAGTCATTTACCTCTGGGGGCTCAGTGGAGTGGAGTGCATTATAGAGAGGTTACAAGTGCATTTAATTTGTGTGCACGAAAACTCTTTAGTAATTCCTATGAACTGAGCATCGTGAATTTAAAGAAGGGAATCGGAATTCACTTCATTTGTAAGGTGCCTCCTGAGATAAACTAACAGCAAGAATGTAGGGGCATCTTCTCAGTGGAACCAGAACAGCTGAATCAAAATGAAGCCTTTCCATTCAATCAGGATGTTTGGCTGTACTGTTGTTAGCCATAGTGACTATTTCCCATTAAGTGGATGTGCCGACATTTTCTTCAGTGATAATGCACTGTGCTTACTAGTTAACTGTGAGCCTGCATGACTTCAGTGTTGTGATTTCGGTGACATGATCTAGGGAATGAAATGAGAATGCTGAAAAGATGGGAATATAAGTACCATGTCTAAGTTGTGAAAATTCCTTGTCAGAAAAAAAATTAGTAGAAAATTCAATTATAGGGCGAAGTGTTAGGTGGTTGTTGTTGTTGTGTGCTGTCAAGTCAATTCCGACTCCTGGCGACCCTATAGAACACAGTAGAAGTGCCTCATAGGGTTTCCAAGGCTTTAATCTTCATGAAGCAGACTGCCACATCTTTCTCTCGAGGAGCATCTGGTGGGTTCAGACATGCCAACCTTCCGGTTAGCAGCCAAGTGCTTAACCACTTCGCCACCAAGAATCCTTTCAAAAGAGAGTAAGGGGATCAAAGTGGTGATCGGGATGAATTAGACCTAAAATGGCAGGGAGACAGTTCTTGCGCTAAAATACAAGGAAAAAAATGAAGGCGGAAGTGAAGAGAGAGGTCTTCCCTTCAAGGGAAAGACTTTGAAGGAACTCACCGAAGATGACTTTGAACTTCTTGGAGCGTCTCAGTAAAATTAGGAGAGTGAGAGGAACTAAGGAAGGATTAGGGACTTGATAAATGTGTAATATGTTCAGAAAAGTCTTGATGTAAAGGGTACAGAGTAGCATCTCCCCAACATGATACTGAGGAGCTTTTACAAATACTTTATCTTTATCTGAGAGGCAGTTCAACATTTTAACAAATACTGCCAATATCTCTCTTCTAGTGGAAAAAAAAGTCACTATAACACAACCATGAAATTAAGATAAAACAAATAACCAGTTCAAATGGAATTACTTTCATTTATACCGCAAGTGATTTGAGTGGTATTTCCAAATTGTTCTTTTTTTTTTCTTTTTCATGATGCACTGATGTATTTTTAATTTTTTCCCACACATCATGTAATCTTTCACCCCCTTTTCCGATAAGATTAATGATACAGTTAAAAAAGAAATTCTCTCCTGATTTTAATCATTTAAAAAATTGACTGGACTTCACTCTTACAACAACTGACAGTCCCTTCTCGATGACCACATTCCTCAGGAATGCAGACTGTTGAGTTTTAACTTGTATGGAGGGAATGGGGCATTAATAAAATGGTAATCTTATACTGTCAGTACAGTTAGATTGCTCTTCAGCCCTTAAATGATGTGCCACAGAACTTGTGAAAAGTCCATTGAAATTACCCACCTTATTTTATTTATTTTAACTAATTGAGCTTCAGAAATGAGTGTCGTGTTTCTTTTTCTGTCGTTGCTGCAGAGGAGGAATTTGGTAAGACTTTGACACTTCACTGTGGGACAGTAGTCAGCCTAACCTGTGTTGCCATGGTTATTCTTGGTCGACTTGAAAAAATATCCAAAAATCACAATTTGTACCAGTGGATGATATTGTCTATCACTAAAAGAATCAAGACTTTCTTGCTGTTCCTTTTTTTATTTTTCTGAGTAATTTTTTTTAATCTAACCCCCCCCCCCCAAAAAAAAAAAACCACCAAACCAGTTGCTGTCCAGTTGATTCCAACTCATGGCGACCCCATTTGTGTCAGAGTAGAACTGTGCTCCATAGGGTTTTCTATGGTTGATTTTTTGGAAGTAGATCTCCAGGGCTTTCTTCCTAGGCACCTCAGGGTAAACTCGAACCACCAGGGACTCCTTTATACCTAAACAACAACCAAAAAAACCCCATTGCCGTCAAGTCGATTCTGACTCATAGTGACCCTGTAGGACAGAGTAGAACTGTCCCATAGGGTTTCCAAGGAGCACCTGATGGATTCGAATTGCCAGCCTTTTGGTTAGCAGCTGAGCTCTTAACCATTGATACCTACTAGGCCTTAAATAAATAGTTATTGAATGGTAGAGACATCAAAACCACTTCAGTAGGTTAAAGTGATACCTTTACTCCGGTAATGATAGATCATAGACCCTTGAGTCTGAAGGGGAATTTGAGGATCATTTAGTCTGAATCTTCTCATTTGGGCAAAATGAGGCACTGGATCAGAAAGGGACTGCTTAAGGTCACACAGATAGATAGTAAGTGATCAGAATAGATAAACATGAGGCTGTGGTTTTATTTTTCAAGGAAGCTATGGAAATACATGAAAGAAAAGCTAAGATCTTCCTCATCAGTAATTTTATTGACCAACTTGGGGATGTATAACAGTGAACTTATAGCTCTGTGATGAAGATTAGACAGAGACAATGTAAGTCATATCTGAATGACTGCAAATATTGGCCCATAGTCAGTGTAATCAGCTTGGCTGTCTTACTGATAGAGATAGATTAAAGTTGTGCATATGCTGTAATATACAAACTAAAATGCAAGTCCCTTTAAGGCAGATATTGTGTCATCTATTCCGCATAAGTATGTGTTTATGAATATGAATAAGACACCATTCCTGCTTTCAACAAGCGTTTTGTACACCCCACCACACTGACTAGAGTAAGTTGTCTGATTTACTGATTAACTGGTGCTCCTCTACCCCTTTCCCCAGAAAGATTGCTGAGGTTTTCAATTTAATACAATTGTGCTACAGAATTGGATCTTGGTCTGCCGATAGGAAATATGCCACTGGTAATATATTTATATGGTATCTTAGAGCTTGCATAGTTGTCCTTTGCATGTTATGACAAGAGGGAATGTTAGCAGCCCCAGGATAAGGATACAGGTGGCCTCAGTGGCCTTTTCAACACAGTGGTTTCAACAGAGTGGTTTTAAGGCAATGGTTTCAGAAAGAAATTTCAGGAGGCAAAGCATTGCCTCATCTATGGCATGGTAGGGTGTAATGAGAACAGTAATTTTCAAATGTTTTTAAGGTAGCAGAAACCTTTCTGTTTTCAAATGAAGTTTTATATTAAAAAGCTCGGTAGTTGTATAAAACGGATAAAAGCAGAACTGCTCTGGATGCGTCAGAGGTAGGGGCTCGAGGCCTCACCAGCTAGGCTTACTTGCTCCTCCTCTCCATTTTATTAACAAAGAAAGAGAATTCCAGAGAAGCAAAATGGGTTTAACCTAAAATTCTTCGCTAATGATGATACAACTAGGACTGGATTCTAGACCTCTTTCTATTCTACCATATTACCTCAAGTGTATTGAATTTACTAGGGATCTATGCTGTTGTACATTCATTGCTGTACACTCATTAGCAGTTAAAGATAAAACTCTTCCTTGAAGGAGTTTGCAGTCATAGCATAGAGATGAAACAAAATGTTACTCATTTGGGGAACATTTGCTGAGCATTTTTTATGTGTGATGCACTAGGGGTTTAAAGGCTAATAAGACTATAGGCTCTCAAGAAGCTTACAGGTCTAATGGGGAGTGTGGTAGGGCCTGAAAGAATGGGAAGGATTGCATGGCGAGAGCAGTATTGGGCAAATAAGGTAGCTAGGCAGAGAGAGGAGGCAGAGGCACATTTTCAGAGAGAGCTGGGCACATGCAAGAAAAAGGTTTTATCCAGTAGGGCTTTAAATGTTATTAAGTTTATTGTTGTCTGGTACCACGGAGTCAGTTCTGACTCATAGTGTCCCTGTGTACAACAAACAGAATGAAACACTGCCCGGTCCTGCGCCATTCTCACGATCGTTGCTATGTTTGAGCCCATTGTTGCAGCCAGTGTCAATCCATCTCGTTAAATTAGATACTAGAATTTCCCCCCAGGAAAATGTACACTAAATCTATAAAAGAACAGTTCAGGGTAGGGGAATGTGTTTGCGTACGGTATGGTCATTATCTCTTAAAGTTGTATTGTGCACTACCCCTTGCAAAACACATAAATCCTCACTGCATTGAGAGGTGGGAGGGCAGGCAACATTATCGCCATTTCACAGGGGACAAGCCAAAGCCTTAGAGAGGTACAATGGCTTGCCCAAGGTTACCTGGCTAATAAGTGATGAGATCAGGCCTACAGCCAGTTCTTTCAGTAGCAAGCTCAGAATTTATACTACGTGTCTGTTCCACATCTTCACAGCTGCAGTCAGATCAACTTTTAGAACACATTCTCTTACATAAGCACAGATCAACTGAAGAGCTTTTTAGCAAATTTGAAAGCAATAAGAGTGCTCACAGACACATTGCTAATAATTTATTTGTACAAGGCAATGATTTATTGCAGTGGGCGAACTGCCGAATCTCTTGGTAAGGGTGGGTTGGTAAGTAATTGGGATATTCCAGTATGTATAACCTTTTTAAAAGCATCAAACCTTATGAAAAGTGTTGTTGTTGGGAGCCCTCAAGTTGCTTCTGACTCATAGTGACTCCATGTACAATAGAATGAAACATTGCCCGATCCTACACCATCTTCACAGTTGTTGCTGTTTGAACCCATTGTTGCAGCCACTGTGTCAATCCATCTTCGTTGAGGTCATCTTCTTTTTCAGTGACCCTCTACCTTACCAAACATGATGTCCTTCTCCAGGGACTAGTTTCTCCTAATAACATGTCCAAAGTACGTGAGACGAGGTCTTGCCATCCTCGCTTCCAAGGAGCAGTCTAGCTGTACTTCTTCCAAGACAGACTTGTTCATTCATTGAAAAGTATAGTCCTCTTGTAATAAATGATTCAGAGGTTACATTTCTTCCATTAGATCAGAAATTCTATGAATGAAATAAAGCTGATGAGTTCTGTTAATAGAGCAGTCATGAAAAATTATACTTTGGCCTCTAGGCTGTAGAATTTTCTCATGGAGACTGGAAAAGCTGTTAGAAATGTATCTCTTCTGCACTTCTATTTTTTTTTCCCTGTCAGCAGATCAGTCATCCTGTCGAAGAACCCACAAAGTGAGCCCAGCATGAGCTCAGTGCAGTTGTAGATGAACAATTGGGTTAACAAGTTTCACTTTTTATTTAATTTTATACTCAGTCCCATGTAGCACATAAGTAGCCAGTGCATCCAAGGAGAAATGCTGTTAAAACGTATCAATCAGTAACCCTTTGGAAACCCATTCTGACCCTAGCTTTTTGTGTGACCCTATGGGGGCATACAAAGGCATAATAAAAATTTTCTGTCTTCCCGAAGTTTACAGTTACATTTGGGCACTATAAAACATTGCTCCACAGTACATTATGGGGTACAGACTGCAAGTGCTGTATGAAAGACACTAATTACAAAGTCTAGCAGGTAGGTATTAATTAAAAAGAGGTGGGAGTGGCATCTTGGGAAATTTTATGCCAGTGATTGGTTTCTTTCGAAAATATTTTCCTAATATGTGAAACTCACATGTTTCTTAGATGGTTTGAGTCCAGCATTATATGAAAGCCAGCAAAATGCAGACTGGCTCCTGGACTCAATCAGCAAAAAGGGGGTTACTTGTGAAGCCATTGGTTTGCAGAGAAGATGCAATTTATTTTTAATCGCATATATCTTGAACTGATAATAACTTAAGCAGATGAAAATGGTTTGTTGAATCCTTTGAAGTCTTGTTAAAACCAAACAATAGTTTAGCTTAACTAGTAAAAAAAAAATTGTCTGCCTTGAGCATTATGCTTTTTAGAGAACTATATAGGATCAGAGTGACAACAGCAACTCAAAAGATTAGATAGGAACCTTAGGGGGCAGTGAGGTTATGTTAATGGAGGAGGAACAACTCAGAAAAGGAGGGTGAGAATGGTTGCACAACTCAAAGAATGTAATCAGTGTCACTGAATTGTACATATTGAAACAGTTGAATTGGTGTATGTTTTGCTGTATATATTCTCAACAACAAAATTAAATTAAAAAAAATGGTTTGTTGAAAAAAAATAGAAACAATAACTCCCATTATTCTCCAAGTAACAAACAGATGATGATATCTTAGCCACTCTTTTAATACATGCCAAAAATGTGAAGCATTTAACCATGATTTTAAATACAAGCAAAAATGCTTTATAATGAGGGCACGATCTAAGAAAGAGCTCATAAGAAAAAAAAAAAACCTAGTGTTTAGGGCTAAGAAAACAAAAGCAGTATGCAGTAATTGGATGAGCTCAATGGAAAAGAACAAAGGATAAGCAATAACATATTAAATTATTGTTAATTGGAAAAGCCAAGATGTTCCTCCAGGCAGAAATCAGTAATTAGAATGTGGTGAAGCTCATTATCATTGTCTGGGTTGGAAATAAAAAGTGGATTGTGTCTCCTCCCTACTTAGGTTTCTCTTAGTCAACAACATTTAGATACTTCTGTTGGTAGGATAAAGTAATGCTGGAGGTAAACCTTAGTATCTCAGCCTTTTTTCTCCCTTAGAGACGGAGTACACCTGCAGGCTTCTGAAGTCCTCCTGTTGCCAATCAACACCTGTGAGCTCAGGGCCACCTCCACACAGCAGGAAGTATGAAACAAGGCTGAGAGCTACAAGCTTTCAACCACTGCATCTCTTACTGAGTTGTTGATTTCTGCTAATCGGAATGTTTTGTGACTAGACCTATGACCCACTCTTCCTTGCCTTGCTGATCTCCCTACCCTGTCTCCTTGCCAGCTTTGATAAACCTACAAGATTCTGCCTGACCTGCCTGTTCCATTGTCACTTGTGCCTCTAGGGTGACAAGATTCTGGGGTCCTTTCTTTAGGCCCAAAGCTCTGGATTTCCCAAACCATCTTGGGATTCAGCATGAAAATCCATCCCAAACACCAAGAAGGAGGATGAAGGTCAGGGTTTTTCGAAATGTGGTTCATATATCACGGGAACCAGGTATCTTAGGGTGGGGCATGAAGATGGCTAAAATGTAGACATAGGGGCTTACCTCAGGCCTACTGAACCAGAATAGTGGAGTTGGAGCCCAGAAATCTTTATTTAAATCAGCACTCAGGAGATTTTAATGCCCAGGAATATTTTAGAACCAATGCCTGTTGTTGCTTGTGGTGGTTGTTCCATCACTTGGAAGTGTTTTCCCCCATATCCACGTATGGCTTACTCTTTCTCATCACCCAGGTCTCAGCTCACATGTCATCCCCTCAGAGGCTTTCCCAGGCCACTCTAGAGAATGATGCCCTACCCCCACTGTAAGCCACTGTTTCATCATCTTTGACTTGGTTCACAGTACTTAGCACTATTTCATGTTATCTTTCCGTTGTTGGAGAAAAGATACTAAAAACAATCTACTCCCAACTCAGAAAACCTCTCTAGGAAAATAGAGAAAATTTTATTATTGAATAAACATTAAACCAGCTAAGACAGAAAGGAATCTGATCCTTTATATATAGCTAAATGTTGGAGCCCTGGTGTGAGAGCTCAGCTGCTAACCAAAAGGTCAACAGTTGGAATCCACTAGCTGCTCCTTGGAAACCCTATGGGGCAGTTCTACTCTGTCCTGTAGGGTCACTGTGAGTCTGAATCGACTCCACGGCAACACGGGTATATAGCTAAATGGATACAACCTGTTACATTCATATGGTCAAGATAAAATTGCTAATTTTGTAGTATCTTTATAGCGGGATACCTGACGTTAGGCTTATCTCCTTCCAGAAAATTGAGAGGTTAGGGGTGTGATCTTCCTTGCTGATAACATTTCGAAAGATGGCTTCCAAGTCCTTGAGGATTGATTTACATACTTTTCAAAGAGATGAAGAAAGAATTTACGATGACAAGTTATTTAAAGTGAATTCTAAAAAAATAGGGGAGGAGGGGAGCCTCTTCCCTTATTTTTAACAGGGAGAACGAAAACCTGTTATTTTCCATTTGTATTTGTTCTTACATGTGTATTTGTTTACATATTTATTGTCTGTCTCCCCCAGTGAGGATGTGTCTTAAGTTTCCTAGTGCTGCTGTAACAAATACCACAAATGGGTGGCTTTAAAAACAGAAATTTATTTTTTCACAGTTCTGGAGGCTAAAAGTCCAAACCAGGGTCTCAGCTGTGTTAATTCCTTCCTTGTTAGTAGTCCATGTGTTCCTTGGTTCTTGGTGATCTCACGTGGCCTCTGTCTTCCCTAGTATGTACCTGAGTCTGTATTTGTTCTATTCTTTTTATAACTCAGAAGTGATTAGGTTTAGGTTACACCCAGCATTGGTATGGCCTCCTTAACTTAACAAAGAAAACTCTATTTCCAAACCGGATCACATCTACAGGAATAGGAGTTAGGATTCCAACACATATTTTGCGGGGACACAATGCAGTCCAAAACAGGATGCAAACTCCACAAAAGCAAGAACCTGTTCTTTCTTTCGCAGCTTTGTCTCCACTGTGACTGACGCATTATAGGTAGGTTCTCAGTAAGTATTTATGACTTAGTCAATCACTGATTGAAGGGAAGCACTCGTACTCCCTGCAGGACCACCATATATGAAGTCAGTGGGAACTTAGAAAGGCTGTCAGTCTTCACTTATCTACTAATGACCTTCCATTCTCCTTTGTACAAAGCCAAATATGGAACTGTGTAAAAGTAAATCTGAACCAGGTGTTTGTGTGCATTTTGAGTATGCCACTATGGTTGTGCCACAGCCTTACAACCTCTGTGTGGTTGAATAAGCTTTATAAAACTGAAATCTTTAGAAGAGTACCTGTTTGGATAAACAATTTTTCTAGAAAGATGAAGATTTTAAGTGTCAGAAAAGTATTAATAGTTTGGTGGAGATCTTTCTATAACATTATCATGGTATGTTATATCTTTATAGATTGCTGAATTCCATTTGCTCAAATTGTGTTAGGGTTTTGTGCCTACTGATCTTAGTTCGTTTTTCTTTTTTTTGGTTATGATCTTCTCAGGTATTGTAATTAGGTTTATGCTTTGCTTCATAAAATGAGTAGGGAATAGATCACTACTCCGTTTTTTGAAAGAGTGTGTATAATACCAGTGTTATTTCCTCCTTAAGTGTTCGATAAAATTCACTCAGTCCCCTCATTGTCCAGATGGAGAAACTGAGATTCAGAGAGAATTGGTAACTTGCTCAAAGTTTAACACCACATTGTTTTGCAGAACCGTGACTAAAACTTGGTTCTTCTTTCAAGTCTCTCTTAACTGTACCATGCTCTGTCTGAGACTGGTCATAAAAATATTCCAACTATAACTAAAATGTAAAATGAACTAGGAGATATTTGTATTTCTTGTCTCCTAAATTAGTATCTTCTGGTTGGAAAATCTACCCTGAAGAAGTTAAGAGGTGAAGTTCTGAATCTAACTCTACTATTAATTTCATGGACCTTTTGTAGCCTTCTAACTCTACTACTAATTTCATGGACATTCTACATGAAAGTTGCATTTCCTGTTATTCTCCCTGCTCGACTGATTTAGCCACGTTATAAAATGATCCATGCGAAGCCTTCATAGGAAAAAGGCCCAACATAATTTCAGTGGAATAATTAGTGTTTTATTTTGGTTCTGTATAAATATGTATCCATTTCTATTTTTAAATCTGAAAAACTCAGTTTTTAGTATTTCTTTTTCTAGAGCTTAGTGAGCATGAATATACTCTTGTGCTGCTTACTGTCATAAGCATAACTACTCACACAGCTCCTAAAAGCAGCTTGAAAACTAGTTCCCACAGTCGTACAGCCCACACACAACTTAGTCAGCCTGTTTGTACATTTGCAAGGTGAGGCAGGCACTCAGCTGAATCTGTAGAAGATCTGAACCGGTTTAAGATCAGTGTGATGAGCAGGGCAAGTGGCCTGGCTGTACTATAACCAATGTGGAGATGGAGCTGTGGTTTAGAAAGCCTGGGAAAAGAAACAGCACTAAGGCCTGAACAGGAAAAGGCTAAATATGTACCAGACACTGAGATTATGCTTCTTTCTTAGGGCAAGAAAAAGTTTAGATGGGACTGAAAACAAGGCTGCAAGGCGAATACATGAATAGAAACACTTAGCAGATGGATGGGGCCAAGGGGGTTTTGAGTGGGTGTTGGCAGAGATTATCATAGTCCATGGATTCTATCCAACCAGATTGATGCTGCTTCAGTAAGGCTCTCTTTTAATAGGAAGAATTTCCACTAGAGTATTTGATCACTAGGTTGTATTCAAGCATTTATTCAGTTTTTTCATATAACAAAGATTTATTGAGCACCTCCTACAAGACTGGCATTGTTCAGAAGTGGTGGGAATACCTCAGGGAAGAAGAAGAAAAATCTTCACTCTCATGGAACTGATGTTTTACTAGGGGGATAGAGACAATATATATGAGGGAGGTCAGAGAAGACCTCTTTGATAAAGTACAGTCCGAGTAGAGACCTGAAGGAAGTGAGGGAGAAAGATGCTGAGGCTATCTGAGAAAATATGGGTCCATACAGAGGCAGTAGTAAGTATAAATCCCTAAGGCTTGGGCAAGCCTGGTATATTCCATAAATAGTAAAGAGAAAGTGTGTCTGGAAGGGATAAGGGAAAGGAGAGTAGTAGGAGATGAGGCATAACTACCATTGCCCTAGGCTCATGTCTAATTAGAACTGCATGATGAGACTGATTTTGAGATTATGTAAGAGGCTAGAGGTAGCTATAGGTGAAACACTTCCCATTGTTTTAGGCAGAATTTTTGATTGGTGCCCAATGATGTAAGGTGGCAGGAGACAGAATAACTCAAAACAAGGAATCCATAGGGATTGGTTCAAAGTGTATATGTGGGCTTCTTAGATTGATTACTTAGGTAATTGTACAAGTTTGTGACTAAAGGGGGAATTTAAAGGGTGGTAACATTCCTTTCTAAGAATATTCAGCTAAGATAGCAAACATTCCCAGGGAGTTGCTTGTGTAGGGGATTTCTGATAAGGGGGTTGTATCAAGGCTCTCCCTTTAGAGACAGTGTGTCCATATCCTCAGCTTAGCCACAGAGAAAACACATTTTCTTAGTTGCAAGATTAAGTCTGTTCAAGGTTAACAGTGGCTGAGGAAGTAGGCCAAGCCGACGATGGATTCTAGGACCTGACCCAGGCCAGTCACTTTGACAGAGTTAAGCACCTCAGTTTTGGAACTCTCACACATTCCCTCATTTTGATCAAGGATTTCATTAATATCCTTTGATCACCATTATATGAATGCTTTCTTCTGCAGGAACTTATGATGGGTGATCCTTCAGATGGCTGCTTACTTGAGTAAGCCTTTAAAACCCCAGATATTATTGTTTAATAGTCGAGCACCATCTCACCTCTTCATCTTGCCATAGCTTAGCGTTCAGCTTCAGTGATCTTAGTGGAGGCCTATGTGGAGTATTGGTCACATCAGAGAAATGAGTCTCGTTTGTATACATGATTCTTCTCATAAGCATTAGGTTAGTTTTCTGAGTAACAACACTAGATGTAACTTTAAGAGAACATTTGATTGTTACAGTAATAATCACAACAATAAGTATCATTAACCTAGTTAGCAATATAGATCTAATCCAGGATCCCATCCTGGAAGGCAGCCAACTAAAAATATCTAAGAAGGGAGGGTTATGCATAGGAAGTATTTGAAGCCAGGCAGCCTTTTGGTGAACTTGAAAACAATTTTCCACTATGAACAAACTATTAGGGAAGAAGTACACAATAACAAAGCACAGCTAATGACATAAGAATAGCTACAATTGTAAAGCAGAGTCCAAAAATTTCAGCAGGCTGCATGGAGTCTTGTTCCTTGATCTTGAGATTAGCTGTCTACTTCATATATTGTCTGTTTCTGGCCACTAGGACATTTAAAGATGTTTCCTTGTTTATGCTGTCTGATCAAGGTGTCAAGGAGTAGAAACTTATGTAAAAGGGGCAGTTAACAGAATAATTTCGCACCCAGAGTCTGCAGCGTATGAACTTGTTTCTCTAAAGATGTACAAGTATCAACAAGAAAGCTTAAAATACGTCTATTTTTGGCACAACAGAGTGCAGTAAAAATATATTTTAAATGTATTATTATTTCTGTGACTGTTGTTTTGTCTGTAGTAATCACATTGGTCTTGGTCATTCTGAGTTTAATGTCATAAACAACCTAAAGCTGCTGTGGCAAAGTTAAACTTACTAGTTTTTAATTTCATATCTTAGCTGTTTCTTTTCATTGTCTGAGGTAGAATCTGAGTCCTGATTTTCATATATTATTAAATCTTTTAATTTTTAAACTGTCTTTAGGTTTTTAGTCCTCTCTACTGCCTTTTAACTACGCTCCTACTATTTCCATGGCTCTTTTGGTTTAACTCTTTAACTTTTGCTTGAGCTATATTTCATTTTCTCTTATTCACACAGACCTTTTTTTTTTCCACTTACCACAGACCTTCAGCTACTTATATAGTTCTCTTATTATTTAACTCTTCCCTGTGGCATAATCTTTCTGTATCTCTCCAGATCTTTTTCTCATGGAGTCTCTCCCCCTCGGTCTTTCTTCCTTAAGTCTCTCTCTCTCAAAAAAAAAAACTATTACCAGTCATTTTGCCTTCTCTCTTGATTTTCAGGCCATGCTAAAAATTTGTTTAGTTCTTTAAAACTTATTTGCAGATGGTAACTTAAAAATGTCCATGGTTAATTTATAGTAATTTTTTAAAGTGAAAGATTTGATGGGAATTTCTACAAAAGTAATACAAAGCCAAATAAAGTCAATTAAAAAGAAACTTTAGACAAAAATATCTCTGAATCTTATTTTCAAAGAGCTTTAAATAAAACACATAGTAATCTTGAAAATAGTATTAATAGAATGTACCAAGAATATACCAAGATTATCAAGTCTTTAAACATCTGAATAGTAATTAAAAAAAAAAAAAAACCTCCTTGGGCAAACAATGTGTATTCCCTAGTTAAAACCTTTGGCCCTCATGATTCAAAGGAAACAAAGCTGCGATCAGATTAGTAATTGAAATAATAAAATTATGACATAATGTTGTGTGCTTGTTGTTTAGTATCAGGTAAACATTATTGACATATGAAATTTAATTCAAAGAAAATTTGATACTTCTTCTGATTTGATAACATGTTTTATGTAATTCATAACATATTAAATAAACCTTTTTAGCATTTCTTCCCTATAAGACAAAACCAAGGATCTTAAAAGTAAAAACTTTAGCTTTTCTAAAGTCAGTGGGCTTGGTTTCTTAGTCAAGGGCATAAAAGTTAAAATAAGATACAGAACTTTTGCCTTCTAGGCAGATTACATGGAATAAACAGTAACTAAGGAAACGACTATCAAGATTGAGCAAACTTTGTTAAGTTTTTAACATTTTTCATAGCTTTTCAGACTCAGGGATTTATTTTGCTGATCCCTTGCCTTTGAAGTCAGTTACACAAAGAATAAAATTAACTCTTCAATTTAGTAATTAAAGAAAATTCTGTTATTCTAAGTGAGAAATTCAGTTCTTTGCTATTTGGCATTACAGCTTTTAAAAATTCTCATAAACGAGCCTATCAAACTTTTAGCTGCATTAGATAAGAATTCTAACTGTACCAGGTAAGTTCCCTTTAAATAAACCTTTTAAATTTGTTGTCTTTGTTACATTTCTTATAGTATAACTTTTTAAGTGGCAAAAATGAACACATTCATTACCAGACCTAAATATCGGGATATATTTTCTCTGTAGCATAAAAAGCAAAAGCCTATAAACTTCAATTATAATGAATATTTATTCAGTTTGATATCAGTAAGTTTCTTAAAAAATTTTGCAAGTTAATTTAAGCCTATGTATTATAAGACATAATTACTGTTGAAGTAACCAAAAAACCAGACCCCGTTTGCCGTCGAGTCGATTCTGACTCATAGCAACCCTATTGGACAGGGTAGAACTGCCCCATAGGGTTTCCAAGGAGTGCCTGGTGGATTTGAACTGCCAACCTTTTGGTTAGCAGCCGTAGCTCTTACCTACTATGCCACCAGGGTTTCCTGTTGAAGTAAAGTTTGTTTAAATAGTCTGTTTTTTATTCAGATTCTTATGATTTCTTACATTATCTCCATTTAACCTTAGGTTCATCATTAGTTTTTTTTTTTAATGTTGGTGATCCACCCAGTTTCCAGTAACTGTATTAAGACAGCATTTTTTCTTATTTTAGACTTCATTAATGTCTGCATTATTTATTTTATTTTCTTGGTAAACAGTTCAGCTTTTTTTATGTTCTTATTTCTTCTGTTTGAGCTAGTTGTTGATGTTTTAGAAGTCTTTTTAAAATTAATTTATGAAAATTAGAGCCATTAATAAATACATTTGGGAAGTCTCCTATCGTAAGGGCAAGAGTGTTTAGCTGCCTTGTCTGAAAGGTTGTTCCTCTTAATTTCTTCAGTCTTAATTATTTCTGAAAGTCTGAAGATCTCGGGCAAAGTTGGCAGAATCCTCAGTCATTTGTGGAGCCATGCCTCCACCATTTCAAATGCAAGCAGCATGGGTCTAGCCTGTTGCCTGCTAACACAGAAGTGCCTCCCCCCCATTTTAGTTTTCCCCTTACTGTTGAAGCTGCTCATTTATCTTGGCAGGGGCAGTTATTAGAGAATTCCAGAGAGGCCCTTTAAGGTCTCTTTCAAGGCTGCTTAATACAAGCCTGTCTTGAAGGGTTTTATGTCATTCTAGAATTAATAAAAATTACTTCTTTAAATAAAGTGTATTTTATATCGTATCTAGCTTAAGTTATTTAAAGGGGTTTGATTTTATTGTTGATATGAACATAAAAAACATTATCAGAATGAATTTATTTTCATTCATTTCTGGGAATATTTGGACTATTTAATTTATATAAAGGCTTGTTTATCATTAAAAAAAATCAAAGTAAGTTATTCGAAGAAATGTTGTAATCTAATTTAATAATACCATCCGGAGGTAGGAAATTATCTTTTTTTAATAACCCTATCTTCTGCATGCTTTCTAGGATCTTTTAGAGAAACAATTTAGAATAGTTTGTCCTTTTTTTTTTAAGGTTTTTTTATGCCAATTAAAATAAACAATTTATTTTTTTCAGTGCACTTTTCAAATAGACTTACTTGCATCAAAATTTTTCAAAGTATTTATTAGAAGCCTGGGTGCAAGAAGCAGTTTTTCTTGGAAAAGAAAAGAACTGAGATTTAAACGTACCAGTCTGTCTAATTAGTACTGAAAGTGGTCATTGATTTAACAAACTTTTGTTAGGGAGTTCAAACAAAAATTCAGATTTAAACAAAATAAGTATCCTATTGAGGTTGTTTAATTCGGAGAGCCTTAATTTCTAATTTTATGTGCAGAAAAGCTAATTTACCTAGGTTAAAAGAGCCCCAAAAGTGGAAACTATTCTTTAGACTGTCTTTAGTAAATGCGTGCCAGTGGTTCAGAAACAAACAAGTGCTGGGGCTGAAATGCTTGTTCATAAAGGTGGCTGGGGTGCCTGAGGGCGGCCCCGCCAAATGCTTAGAGTTGGCACTCCCTATTTTATTAAAACAGTGAAGGAACGTGCAGTCAAAACCTTAATGTGTACACAGAGAAAAGAAAAGAGAATTCAAAATTATAGGCTGAAACCTTGATTCTCTTTAAATTCAACTAGAGTCTTATAAGACCTAGGAGTATCTCAGAAACAGCCTCTCCAAACTTAATTTGTCAGCAAACTCTCTAAAACGTTTAGAGCAATGGATTAAAAGGGGGATAGTACAGTAAGAAATCCATCAATAAACATCAAAGATCATCACGCAAGCAGTGTAACTTGAAATTTGAGAGGCCATTTACCTGGGATGACTCCCGGGAACACGGGGAGACGGTGAGCCCAAATAGCTCTGCTTGATACCAGGAGCCGGAGTCCATGATGTCCCGGGGCTGTTGAAGATAATGCGTCTTCAAATCTCACATATCTGACACCAGGAATGTCAAAGAATAAAAACTCGTACTCTGTTAGAAGCAAAAAGATTTATTGAAAATTCAGTATAGTTTGAACTGGGGAAAATGTTCAGCTCACAAAGTGAAACTAGAATGTTCCGAGGTAGTGAGGTTACGAAGACATATTTATGTAATTAAATTAGGAATTAATAATGCAGAATTTCTGATTGGTGCTCAGTGATGTAAGGAGGCAGGAAACAATAACTTGAAGTGGGATTGTTTCAAAGTGTATATGTGGGCTTTTTTAGATTGGTTACCTTAGATAACTGCACAAGTTTGTGACTAAAGGGGGAATTTACAGAGTGATAACATACCTTTCTGAGAACATTCAGCTTAAGATAGCATCTCTAGCAAACATTCCCAAGGAGTTGCTTGTGTAGGAGATTTCTGATAAGGTTCTTGTATCAAGGCTCTCCCTTTAGAGACGTTGTTTCCGTATCCTCAGCTTAACCACAGAGAAAAACACATTTTCTTAGTTGCAAGATTAAGTCTGCTTAAGGTTAACAGTTGCTGAGGAGTAGGCCAAGGTGAAAATGAACTCGGGGATCTGACCCAGGCCGGTCACTTTGACAGAGTTTCAGCGCCTCGATTTTGGAACACTCAGACAGTTATCTCTACCTTCATTCACATCTCCCTGCATATCCTTTTTCTTCTTCTCTTAGAGAATTGAATTTAGCAGACAGAGCTGAATCAATTCTGTAGCTAGTTCAGACCTTCATGGAAAACATGGGCCAGCTCAGAACACTGAACCTTTAGCATGGCCCAGTTGCATCCACAAAGGCAGGTTTAGGATCATCATAAAGGTTATGCGTACAAAGTAACTTAAGCCAAGAAAATATATCCAGGCTTCTTAGATCTTGAATCCTAACTTCTATACTGTCTCTATTAATAATTTTGGATCAATTGTAACCCTAGACTGTTCTCAGAGAGACGTGTCTTTCATATTAGTCTGCTTAAAGTTGAGTATCTCTTCTTTAATTTCAGTAACTGACTTCTGGCCATGATCCTCTGATTTTACTCTTCTCCAGTGGCTGAAGAGCTGCCGCATTGAGCGGCTCCTAGGGCACCATTTACATTGTATTCTGTGCTGTGTGGAAAGTAAATTGTAGTAGTCCAGGTGAGATAGGGTGATGGCTTAGACTAGGGGGATAGCTATAGAAGATCTGTTTACCTGGGGATATTTATAGGACTTGAAGATACATTAGATTCACGTGTTGAGGCAGAGGGAGATGTTATATCAAGACTATCAGGTTTCTGATCAAACTGGATGGATGGTGGAGCCATTCACTGAGGCATGGCATATGGGAAGAGGACCCACTGGTGGGGAAGATGATGAGTAAATGTTGAGTTTGAAATGCTTTTGAAATATCCAAGATGAGATAGAAAGTACAGGGGTGGATAGATAGGTTTCTGGAGGTCAAAGGAGAGATTTTCCTTGGAAATAAAAATCTCTGGAGTCATTAGACTGTAGATATTAACTGAATCATTGTATGTCGAGGAAAGTCCCTAATGAAAGACTATAGAGTGGAGAAGAGAAGTTGTGCCCAGACTGAATCCTAAAGCACTCCACTGTTTTGAAGTCAAGTCATGGAGGAAGGGCCAACAAAGGAGACTGACTGGGGTGGAAGAACACCAGGAGAATCTGTGGTCATGCTCACTTGCATTTTGATTTGCTTTTCTGAATGCGAGTAAAAGGAGTGGAGTTACATCTAGTGAACTAGGACTTCTCAGAGGAGTAAGGCCAAGCATATTCATGTTTTCCATTCTATGTGCCATGGGAGAATCAAGTTGAGAATTCTTACATGGTGCCATGCTGTCTTTCCAGGTACAGCAGCCAGTCTTTTTTTTTTTTTTTTTAAATCTTTTTTTTTTTAACAACATAAAACAGTGACTATACACGTGGACCTTGCTGGATGATATATACAGGAATCAAATTGACTACATCTGTGGAAAGAGACGGTGGAGAAGCTCAGTATCATCAGTCAGAACAAGGCCAGGGACCGACTGCGGAACAGACCATCAATTACTCGTATTTAAGTTCAAGTTGAAGCTGAAGAAAATTAGAGCAAGTCCAGGAGAGCCAAAATACGACTTTGAGTATATCCTACCTGAATTTGGAGACCATCTCAAGAATAGTTTTGATGCATTGAATGCTAATGACCACATGAGTTGTGGGATGACATCAAGGACATGATACATGAAGAAAGCAAAAGGACAAGAAAGAAGGAAAGGACCAAAATGGATGTCAGAAGAGACTCTGAAACTTGCTGTTGAACATAGAGCAGCTAAAACAAATGGAAGAAATGATGAAGTAAAAGAGCTGAACAGAAGATTTTAAAGGGTGGCTTGAGAAGACAAAGGAAAGTGTTATAATGAAATGTACAAAAACATGGAGTTAGACAACCAAAAGGGAAGAAAGCACTTGGCATTTCTTAAACTAAAAAAACTAAAGAAAAAATTCAAGCCTTGAGTTGCAATATTGACAGGTTCTGTGTTTCATTCTTTTGTACATAGGGTTGCTATGAGTCAGAACTGACTCCACGACACCTAACAACAACATGGACAAAATATTGAACGATGCAGGAAGTATCAAAAGAAGATGGAAGGGGAATATACAGAGTCACTGTACCAAAAAGAATTGATTGACATTCAGCCATTTGAGGAGGTAGCATATGATCAAGAACCGATGGTATTGAAGGAAGAAGTCCAAGCTGCACTGAAGGAATTGGTGAAAAACAAGGCTCCAGGAATTGACGGAATACCAATTGAGATGTTTTAACAAATGGATGCAACCCCAGAAGCTCTCACTTGTCTATGCCAAGAAATTTGGAAGACGGCTACCTGGTCAACCGACTAGAACAGATCCATATTTGTGCCCATTCCAAAGAAAGGTGATCGAACAGAATGCAGAAATTATCGAACAATAGTACAATATCCCACGCAAGTAAAATTTTGCTGAAGCTAATTCAAAAGCAGTTACAGCAGTACGTCAACAGGAAACTGCCAGATATTCAAGCCAAATTCAGAAGAGGGCATAGAATGAGGGATATCATTGCTGATGTCAGATGGATCCTGGCTGAAAGCCGGGAATACCAGAAAGATGTTTACCTGTGTTTTATTGACTATGCGAAGGCATTCGACTGTGTGAATCATAACAAATTATGGATAACATTGCAAAGAATGGAAATTCCAAGATACTTAATTGTGCTCATGAGGAACCTGTACATAGACCAAGAGACAGTTGTTCGAAAAGAAAAAGGGGATACTACATAGTTTAAAATCAGGAAAGGTGTGTGTTACTATTCTTATTCTTTCACTATACTTATTCAGTCTATGCTGAGCAAATAATCCAAGAAACTGGACTGTATGAAGAAGAATGTGACATCAGAATTGGAGGAAGACTCACTGACAGTCTTCGATGTGCAGATTACACAACCTTGCTTGCTGAAAGCAAGGAGGACTTGAAGCACTTGCTGTGGAAAATCAAAGACCACAGCCTTCAGTATGGATTACACCTTAACATAAAAGAAAAATCCTCACAACTAGACCAATAAGCAGCATCTTGATAAATGGAGAAAATATTGAAGTTGTCAAGGATTTCATTTCACTTGGACCCACAGTCAACACCCATGGAAGCAGCAGTTAAGGACTCAAACAGTGTATCGCATTGGGCAAATCTGCTGCAAGACTCTCCTTTAAGTGTTAAAAAGCAAAGATGTCACTTTGAGGACTAAGATGCACCTGACCCAAGCCATGTTATTTTCAATAGCTTCATATGCACGTGAAAGCTGGACAGTGAATAAGGGAGACTGAAGAAGAATTGATGCATTTGAATTATGGTGTTGGCAAAGAATACTGAATATCCTGTGGATTGCCAGAAGAATGAATAAATATGTCTTGGAAGAAGCACAGCCAGAATGCTCCTTGAAAGCGAGGATGGCGAGACTTTGTCTCGTGTACTTTGGACATGTTATCAGGAGAGACCAGTCCTTGGAGAAGGACATCATGCTTGGTAAAGTAGAGGGTCAGTGAAAAAGAGGAAGACTGTCAATGAGATGGATTGACACAGTGGCTTCAGTGATGGGCTCAAGCATAGCAATGATTGTGAGGATGGTGCAGGACTGGGCAGTGTTTTGTTCTGTTGTACATAGAGTTGCTGTGAATCGTGAACCACTCTACGGCACCTAACGACAACAGCAACAACAACTTATTATAATCATCCTATTTTAAGAATCTTGAGGCAAAGTTGTTTTTCCAAGCTAAAGAGGAGACTCTGGAGAATGAGTTGGGGGTGGAGGGTGATGACAGAATTTGAAGAGCTAGAATATATAGTATCTTACGATATTTGTGAAATCCATGAAGAATAAATAGTTTTAAAGCAACTTACTCTGATGACCCTTAATTCCTGGAAATAATCTAGCCTGCAGATCAAAAATATTCTGCAGTTTAATCTCAAAGGTAACTGGCAAATATGTGTCATGGCAGTGTCTGCAGGTAACAGCTTGTAGAGAGGGAACAGTACTATCGAGCCAGATGCAGTAGTGAGGATGGGGACATGAAGATGGCTTTAGAGCTCACGGTGAGTGGGGAGTAATGGGCTAATACCATTAAATGTGCTGAGGCTGCCTTTCTTTCATGCCTTTGGCTACTAATCAGCTGGCACAGCCAATGTTCTTTGATATATAGCCACTCTGATTCCTGTGGTAGCTGTGACCAGAGATACTTTGAAGTGAAGAAAACTACTAGTTTCTGTTTCTAGGGACAACAAAGTGCCAAAGATGGAAGTTTTGTTTTGTATCCAAGAAAGGAGGGTGGAATTTGAGGTGCAGAAGGAAGGGGGAGAGATTGGTTTCCTGGTGCATGGCCAAGAAATTGTTCACTCCTGACATGAAGATCACATACAGACATTGCCTAGGATACTATAATGTCTGCTCCCACTGAATGCTCAAAAAAAGTTTCTGGGAGCAGAATCTTCTCTTTAAATATTTCCCTCACTATGTATGAGTCACAGTCGACTCGACGGCAGTGGATTTGGTTTTATTTTTCTAAGGAATAATTGGAATTAACTAATTATTCTGACCAACATCTGGCATATTTATGTTAGATAATCAAAACAAGCAAGCAACAGTTGAAGTGATTAAATATTAACATGGAAGTCTAGTATTTTGTATGTTAGTGGTTTATCTGATTCTGCTAAATCTAGTTCCTCACAAGCCTTCTGGCAATTCTTCAATATGTCTTCTCAGGCAATTGAGTAGAGATGTTCCACAGGTATAGGAATATCGACCTGGTGGTGTTGAGCAGCTCTTTCTCTTTACTGAGACAAGGACAAGAGAAAATGGATTTAAATTGTATAAACCTAACACTTCTTGTGACATTAGATAAAACTTATCTGTATAGATTGTATATATAGACACAGTACAGCCAGGTTAATCTTCCCAAAAGCATAGCTTTGATCTTTAATAACTCTATACTCAGAAGCCTTCAGTGACTCCCCGTTGGCTGGAGAATAAAATTTAGACCCTTAACTTGTCTCTCTATAATTTGTTACAACTTTCAAGGGTTTTAGGTCCCTGGGTGGTGGAAATAGTTAGTGTACTTGGCTGCTAACTGAAAGGTTGGAGGTTTTGGGTCCACTCAAGAGGTGCTTTGGAAGAAAGACCTGGCAGTCTGCTTCCAAAAAATCAGCCATTGAAAACCCTATGGAGCACAGTTCTACTCTGACACCCACAGGGTCGCTATGAGTTGGAGTCAGCTCCACAGCAACTGGTTTTTTTTACAGATTTGAAGGAGTGGGCGAGGGGGCTGTAAGGAATAGACAGCAGTTAAAGATATTATCCATGCCTGTGAAGAGTGTACAGTATAGCTGGGGACATGAGCTTTAAACGGAGCAGTGAGGACTAGTGTGAAACTATGTAGTTCGGTGCTGAACTGAGAGGCACAAAGAGAAATGCTGTAGGCGATAGAGAGCAGAGAAGGGAGCTCCATAGAGGTAATTTGGGGTAGGAGAGAACTTGGACCCTGGAAGATTGGCTGGGAGGCTGCTGCAGTAATCAGAGGGTGAGGGGATAAGTACTGGGAAAGGGCATGGAGAGAAGGGAGACATGTAGATGAAAATGACAGTCATTTGAAAGGAAACGGATAGGGTCTATGACTAATTGAAATGAGAGGTATGTGAGCAGAAGTTGCCAAAGATGATTCAAAGGTTTAAGCCTGAATAGCTTAAGAGAATAAAAGTGCTATTAACATGGACAAAGTAAATTGGACTAGGTTCTGGATTTTATTGGAGGAGGGAGCGGTGGGAAAGGGAGTTCACTTATGGACATGATTGGTTTGGGGAGAAAGAACTCACAATTCCATAAGACATGTCTAGTGTGCAGGCAGAGCTATTAGCACTGGGATGCCAATAAAAAGATCAAATTGGAAATAATGTGTGATATTTGAAGCCATAATATGATGCATTGCTTAATACTCACAACTTCAGGAGCTAGGATGGAGTATGAGGAGTTAGTAAAACAGACTGGGAGAAACCTATTGGGAATGTCATTCATTCATTCAACAAGCATTTAGTAAGTGCCAACTCTAGCCATGTACTTGTTCAAACATATTCATTACTCAACAGACTGGTAAGTGGGTTTTGGGTGAATTTTACCATCTCAGTACTTCCTAGATGGGAAATAGGTAGGATAGTAAAATTGGTTCACTTAATTTGAAAAGTCGTTTTATAGGCATTCTTTTCTATTTAGAGCCTACCTAACAAAAGACAACCAATACAGAAACTGTCTCTTTTGAGCCATAAGACATTATTAGTCTTAAATGAAGCAGCTTGCTTAGTCTGTAGCTATGCCTTTAATATTGTCATATTAATAGAGAAATAGCATGCTAGTTACATACTTAGTGTTCATGAGCATTATGTACTAGTCTGGATAATACTATACATTTTTAACAATTTCCTCTTTATTATAAACAAAGCCCTGGTGGCACAGTGGTTAAGAGCTCAGCTGCTAACCAAAAGGTTGGTGGTTCAAATCCACCAGCCGCTCCTTGGAAACCCTATGGGGCATTTCTACTCGGTCCTTTTGGGTCACTATGAGTTGGAATCGACTGGACGGCAAGGGTTTTTTTTTGGGGGGGGTGGTTTATAAGCAAAGGGGGAAGGCCATTTTAGTTGTTTTAGAAAAGGTATAGAACCTAGACACAGAAGATTAAATTTTATTTTTTATTCCACTAAATACCTCACAGATATGTAAGATCTTTTGAAGAAAAACATGCATGTTAACCAAATATCTGATAATTTGATTCTAAAACTCTAAAATACATATTAGCAGGGAATTGAAAATATATTTCAAATTAAAAGTATCTCCAAACCTCCCTTAATTAAATTGAAGGGAAAATACTCTCCTGTCAATAAAAGCCTTCGTTTCACCATCTGTAAAATGAGACGTTGGACTGACCGCTAAAACAGTTCTTGCTTTGACATTCTGTTAATGCAGAGCAGCATCTCAAGCCCAGGCAGGTCTTGCAGTTACAAAGCATTGCCACTGGTTTACATGCATCCCCATGCAGCTGTTAGTGTGAGCCACTTTTCAGAGATCATTCAGTATTTTAATTATCATACCACAAATTTGAGGAAGTTTTTGGCTAAAAATTACAGGATAACTTTAGAAGTCAACGAAACGATTCTCAGGAGGGAAAAAGCTTACTGTGGGGTGTCATCAGAATGGTGACAAGAGTATGGAGGACAAATGAGTGCTGAGGGTAGCGGCAGAAATAAATAGCAGAAAGGAATGGTTCTTAATAAACCACCTCTCACCATAGCCCCCAACATTATGGGAGGGGAATTCTGGTCCAGCAAATTGCCATGTTTAGCTCTGGGTTGAGATAGAGTGTTTCACAAAATAATTCCCCCCACTGCCGAGTTTGTTTATGGTGACCCTCATTGTCCAATTGTGATGTTTCCTAGATTACATGTTTTTTTGTGATTGGTTTTCCAAACCCCAGGAAGTATGAGGCCTCTGCATTATAGAAGGATGAGTTTCCTGGCACGCCCTTGGGCTCCTTTCTCTAGTAGTGGATGTGCAAAGACACTGATCCATTTCTTCTGCCCAATGGCCGTATCATAGTGCAGTTGCCTAGGGTTTAGAGAAACAGGAAACCAGACCTGAAGTCTTGGCTGGATTGGTACCATTTTTAACCGATCAACTCAGCTGGCCATAGAGCCAGTAAGGGTTGGTTGTCTGGAAGATGAAATCTCTGCTAGGAAGTCTAAGTGCCAGATTTTTTCTGTATATCTAAGGAGTGCTTTATAGATAAGGATGAAGGCAAGACATTTGTCAGATTGAATGTGATGAGATCAAAAAAGATACCTTTGCTATTTGCTGTTGACTAAAGCTCAGCTCCTTTGGTAGGAGTGATTTATTGTTTTTATGGTTATTTTTGAAGCAGTATAAATTCAGTATCAACATTTAATCAATTTTAACATTAATGCAAAGTTTACCTTCAAAAGAAATTTTACTGTGTTTGAATGTTAGCTAAAACTAACACAAACCAAGTACGCCTGTACTAAGAAAATAACTCCAGGACCGAGGGGAAGCTTTGTGCCTCAGCCAGTAAATCCTGCTTCCTAAGCTATAGTGTGCATAAGGCTTTCCCACACATCTCCCGTTGCTACGGAAACCTCTTTCAGTGTCTGGACTCTGCACAGCTGACTCATTTCAAGTCTGGCTCTTGACCCTTTCAGCGCAAAGCTTTGAGAGGCAGATGGAAACAAAGAAAAACAGAAACAACAAAATGTCAATCTCTACCATTTGATTAAAACATTAATAAATTATGTGTCGATGCATAAGGAGAAAAGTAAGGTAATACAAATCCCCAGTTGCTATAGACTGCAGTAAAGATATTCTGGAAACCTTAACATGGAGTCCACGATCTGTAGGAGGTGATTTCCATCCTTTGCATATAGTGACACAGAATAAAACTGAAGCTTAAAGAGACCTCCTCAGTAACTCCCTCAAATCAGAACAGTCCAACCAAATATACATGTAAATATAGGCAAAGAGTGTGACCATCAAGTGCAGGTGGCACAGGGTGGAGGAAGGGAGAGAGGAAGGGAAGGTAGGAGGTAACTTAGAAAACCCCAAAGCAGTCTTTAAAACAGACCATTGCCGTCAAGTCAATTCCAAGTCATACTGACCCTATAGGACAGCGTAGAACTGCCCCATAGGGTTTCCAAGGCTGTAATCTTTACAGAAGCAGACTGCTACATCTTTCTCCCGTGGAGTGGCTGGTGAGTTTGAACTGCCAGCCTTTTGATTAGCAGCCAAGTGCTTAACCATTGCACCACCAGGTCTCCTTAAAGCAGTCTTAGGAAGTGTCCAAACAAAGCTTGAAGACTTTTATGCCAAGCATGCCCTAAAGGGGGCTTCCTTCTTTAGTCTCTGTCTTTGTCCCTATTCCCGTCAATATATTCAAAGAATACCCAGAAGGTGTGTTTATTAAATGGACAGATGGCCACAAACCTAGTAGATAGAGTTTAGGCCATATGAGCCCTAAGGTCCCTTCCAAATCTCAGACAGGTGATAAATGCTCCAGCTCTCTCATTGCCTTAGGGCCCATTCTCAGGGCTTGCTCAGAAGATATGGTGTGATTTTGCATGTGCTGTACATTTATGGCTAGTTATTGCCACAGCTACTAAGTGAACATTGAGAATGAAGCCCTGAAAGAGATTTCCTTTTATATATTGAAAATCAACTTAAGTTTAATATTGAGAAATGTTTTTCGTAAATCCAGTATGGAAGGGAAAATGAAATACTCACATTTGGATATAACTTCACATTTTAGATGGGATATATACTTACTCTCCCATATATACATGCATATATTATAAATATTTATTTTATATGTATGTGCATACGTGTATATATATATATATTTTTTTTTGCTGTTTTCTGTTTTACATATATTTAGAAGAACTGCTTAGCTTTTGTGAGATCATTTATATTGTCTATTGTGTGCCTCAGAAAATGCTGGTCATAATATAGCTCAAATGCATATTTAAGCATCATTTGTTCTGTTTACCAGTACAAATTATTACTGTGTTTTTACTGTGGAAAAACACAAGTCAATAGTACATACCATCAAAATAATATCTGGATGAAAAGATGTAGGAAAAGAAACACTCCTTATCAATGCATATTGAGTCTACAAAATATCCCAAGCATTGCCCTCAAATAGGCAGCGTGTGAAGAGCAGTAAGGCTTATGCTTCAATAAAAGTTGTAGCTCTAGAGAAGTCAGTTTGTGTGTGTCCAGCCTTTGGTGCAGCACAATGGGCATGTCCGGTTTACTGTGGTTCTGTCCACTCAGTCCGCTACAGTTAAATTAATGGATTCAACTGAGAATTCTTGAAGGGTTTACTAGGCTGGCCAATCAAAGGAATGCTGTTGACCCAGTATGTCTTGATTTCCACACATACACACATGTACACACACAAATACCGTGGTAGGCTGAATAATGGCTCCACAGATATTTCTGCATCCTCATCCTGGGACTCTATGAATATGTTACCTTGAATGACAGAAAGGACTTTGCAGATGTGGTTAAGTCAAGGACCTTGAGATGGGAAGATTATTCCATAATATCTGGATAAGCAGAATGTAATCACACCACCACCACTACCACCAGTTTCTGTGGAATCAATTTCAACTCATGGCAACCCCATGTGTGTTCAGAGTAGAACTGTGCTCCATAAGATTTTCAATGGCTGATTTTTTGGACGTAGGTCACCAGGCCTTTCTTCCTAGGGACTCAAACCTCCAACGTTTTGGTTAACAGCTGAGCGCATTAACCATTTGTACCACCCAGGGATTCCATGTATGTATGTATATATATAAAACTTTACTGCATATATATGTGTGTCTGTATAAAATTCATTGTCGAATGAACAATTGCTGGACAGTGAATAAAGAAGACTGAGGAAGAATTGATGCATTTGAATTATAGTGTTGGTGAAGAATATTGAATATACCATGGACTGCCAGAAGAATAAACAAATCTGTCTTGGAATAAGTACAGCCAAAATGCTCCTTACAAGTGAGGATGGTGAGACTACGTCTCACGTACTTTGGGCATGTCTGTGAAAAGGAGGAAGACCCTCAGTGAGATAGATTGACACAGTGGCTGCAACAGTGGGCTCAAACACGGCATTGATTGTGAGGATGGTACAGTGTTTGGTTCTGTTGTACATAAGATCGCTATGCGTTGGAACCAACTTGACGGCATCTAAAAACAGTACACGCACATACACATATGTTGTAGTTGTTAGGTGCTATTGAGTCAGTTGCAACTCATAGCGACCCTATGTACAACAGAATGAAGCACTGCGGGTCCTGTGCCATCCTCACAGTCATTGCTGCATTTAAGCCCATCATAGCAGTCACTTTGTCAGTCTGTCTTGTTGAGGGTCTTCCTCTTTTTTGCTGACTGTCTACTTTACCAAGCATGATATCCTTCTCCAGGGACTGGTCTCTCCTAATAACATGTCCAAAGTATGTGAGATGAAGTCTTGCCGTCCTCCCTTTCAAGGAGCACTCTGGCTGTATTTCTTCCAAGACAGACTTGTTGGTTCTTCTGGCAGTCTGTGGTATACCCAATATTCTTCGCCAACACCGTAATTCAAAGGCATCAATTCTTCTTCGGTCTTCCTTATTCATTGTGCAGCTTTCGCATGCGTAACATGTCCAAAGTATGTGAGATGAAGTCTTGCCATCTTCACTTCTAAGGAGCATTCTGGTTGTACTTCTTCCAAAAACAGATTTGTTCTTTTGACAGTCCATGGTATACTCAGTATTCTTCTACAACACCATAATTGAGACATCAATTCTTCTTTCATCTTCCTTATTCATTGCCCAGTTTTCACACGTATATGAGGAGATTGAAAATACCATGGCTTGGGTCAGGTGCACCTTAGTCCTCAAAGTGACATCTTTGATTTTTAACACTTGAAAGAGGTCTTTTGCAGCAGATTTGCCCAATGCAATATATTGATTTTTTTTCACTTTGTTATGCTTTATGTGAAAGTTTACAGCTTAAGTTAGTTTCTCGTTCAAAAATTTATACACATATTGTTTCGTGACATTGGTTGCAGTCCCTGCAATGTGACAGCACTCTCCCCCTTTCCACCCTGGGTTCCCCGTGTGAATTTGTCCAGTTTTCCTGTCCCTTCCTGCCTTATGGTCTTGCTTTTGGTCAGGAGTTGCCCATTTGGTCTCAGATGTTTGATTGAACTAACAAGCATGTTCCTCATGTGTGTTTTTTTTGTTTTATAGGCCTGTCTAACCTTTGTCTGAAAAGTGGGCTTCAGGAGTGACTTCAGTTCTGAGTTAGGGTGTCTGGGGGCCATAGTCTTGGGGGTCCTCCAGTCTCTGTCAGATCAGTAAGTCTGGTCTTTTTTTGTGGATTTGAAGTTTGTTCTACATTTTTCTCCTCTTTCTGGTACTCTGTATTGTGATCCCTGTCAGAGAGACGTCGATGGTGTTAGCTGGTCATTGTTAGTTATGGTTTGTATTCTATGTATGCCACGTATTAGGGCCCCTAGCATTGTCCCTATTTTTTCTTCCATGTTCTTTATCATTTGGGTTTTATATTTAGGTCTTTGATCCATTTTGAGGTAGTTTTTGTGTCGTTTGGTTTCTTGACTGCTGCTTCTATTGGCATTGATTGTGGATCCAAGTCAAATGAAATCTTTGACAGCGTCAATATTTTCTCCATTGCTTATTGGGCCAGGTGTTAGGATTTTTGTTTTCTTTATACTGAGGTGTAATCCATACTGAAGGCTGTGGTCTTTGATCTTCATCAGTAAGTGCTTCAAGTCCTCTGCACTTCCAGCAAGGGAGGTTGTGTCATCTGCATAATGCAGGTTGTTAATGAGTCTTCCACTAGTCCTGATGCTACGTTCTTCTTCATATAGTCCACCTTCTTGGATTATTTGCTCAGCATACAGATTGAATAAGTAAGGTGAAAGGATACAGCCTTGACACACACCTTTCCTGATTTTAAACCATGCAGTATCCCCTTGTTCTGCTCGAACGACTGCCTCTTGGGCTATGTACAGGTTCCGGGTGAACACAATTATATATTCTGGGATTCCCATCCTTCACAATGTTTTCCATAATTTGTTATGATCCACGCAGTCAAATGCTTTGGCATAGTCAATAAAACGCAGGGAAACGTCTCTCTGGTGTTTACTGCTTTTATCCAAGATCGATCTGACATCAGCAGTGATATCCCTCATTCCGCATCCTCCTCTGAATCCGGCTTGAATTTCTGGCAGTTCCCTGTGGATGTACTGCTGCAAACACTTTTGAATTCTCTTCAGCAAAATTTTACTTGTGTGTAATATTAATGATATTATTTGATAATTTCTTAATTCAGTTGGATCACCTTTCTTTTGAATAGGCACAAATATGGATCTCTTACAGTTCGTTGGCCAGAGAGCTGTCTTCCAAATTTCTTGGCATAGAAGAGTGAGCCCTTCCAGTGCTGCATCTGTTTGTTGAAACATCTTAATTGGTATTCATCAATTCCTGGAGCCTTGTTTTTCACCAGTGCTTTCAGTGCAGCTTGGACTTCTTCCTTCAGTACCGTCAGTTCTTGAACATATGCTCCCTCTCGAAATGGTTGAACGTTGACCAGTTCTTTTTGGTGCAGTGACTCTGTGTATTCCTTCCATTTTTTTTTTTTGATGCTTTCTGTGTAGTTCTTTTTTTTGTCCATAGAATCCTTCAGTATTGAAACTCGAGGCTTGAATTATTTCTTCAATTCTTTCAGCATTAGAAATGCTGAATATGTTCTTCTCTTTTGGTTTTCTAAGTCCAGGTCTTTGCAGATTTCATTATAATACTTTGTACATACACGTATATAAAAATGTTCTTAAATACAGACTCTGGAAATTACTGGCTCTCTGTAAACATGGATTAACTTCTCTGGGCTTTAGTTTTCTCAGTGATAAAATGCGAATGACCACCATATTATAACTATTTTGTAGGTTTTCTATGAAAATTATATAACATGTAAATTGTTGAGTTGTGTGCCTGGCATGTTAAGCTCTCAATAATCCATATATATGCTTAATATTAATATATATATGATTGAGCCTTTGCAAGCAATGAAAGACTCAGTTTTATTTAATTTATGAATGTTCGTTCTCTCCAGGGTAAACTGCTCTTATCTGAACTCCACCATCTCACCCACATCATTCTATTCATTAGCATTTAATTGATCAAACTCCTTTCTACAGAAAGCTATGTACAACCAGTGTAGATTATTACATACAATCTAAGACTGCTTAGACAGGATTAAAGGCCAGAAATTTCCTTTTATAAATGCCTACATTGACACATGTAAGTCGTCTTTTTGCTGATCATTGTATCATACTTTGTGACGCTGTATGCTGTAAGAAATTTGACAATATTGATAGCTTTTTATATGTGTTGACCTATTCTTCACTGAAGTTCTCACATTATATTCAGTCTAGGTCTATTAAATATGAGATAGTTCCACAAATAAGATAACAGGAACTCCACAACATAGTTTGCAATAACTGCAGTGTATTTTGCCATCATTTTTTTGTGCATTGGATTGCATCTTTTTATGGCATGTTTATGAGTCCAGGTTAGAACTACATTGCGTAGCAGTTTTCCTTCAAGAAGATTTTAATCCTACCACTTGCAAGTAGGACCATTGTTAATTCTCTGGTTTTTATAGTTTCAACTATATCCTGATGGCTCCGAAATATATATCATCAGCATAGACTGTTCCCCAATTCTTGCTCATCATTTCCATCTGGCTGGCCCACAAGCAGCACCAGCTCAGCATGTCTAAAATATAACTTTGTCATCTTCCCTGAAAAAACCACTCCTTTTCCTATATTTCCCATGTCATCCATCCACTCCTTTTCCTGTATTTCCCATGTCATCCATCCAGTCCCTGGCATAGGATCCTCGGAATCATACTAATCGTACTTTTTTCTTATCGCCCATATTTAATCAGTCACCCAAACTTCTGGATTTTGCTCCCGAACACTTCTGCCATCACCTCATTTCTGTCTCTACGAAGCACTGCATTAGTTTATGCCACTATCATTTCTCCTGGATTAACCCAGCGTTATTAATAATTTTTCCTGCCCCTAGTCTTAGTCACTTCAGAGCAGTTTCCATATGTTGTAAGAATAACCCACCTAAAAGAGAAGTCTAATTGTATTACTTTTCTGCTAAAAACTCTTAAGTGGCTCAATACTGTCCTCAAAATTAAGTGCAAGACTGCCTTCTTGACAGACCTAAGTTTTTCCTGACCTCCTCTCTGCCTACCTTTACAGCTCCATCTATCACAATCCCTGCCTTCCACTTGACATTCCAGCAGAACAGCTTTGAGTTCTCCACATGCAGAGTTGCCAGATTTAGCAGATAAAAATACAGGAGGCCTAGTTAAATTTGAATTTCTGATAAACAACAACATTTTTTTTTCAGTGTAAGCATGTCCCCTGGAACATGTTGTTTTTCACTTGTATGCTTTAGCTCGTGTTGTCACCTCTGCCTGAAATGTACTTGCCAGTTTTAAGATTCAAGTCAATTAAAACCTCTTCTGGGACACCCATATTCCACACTCCCTCCCACCAATCCTGGGTGGATCATAGGATTCTCTTATCATCATATACATTAATTGCTATTTTGTGAGTCTTCCCCTATCAGTGAAATTCCTTGAGGGCAGGCAGAGACCAAATACTTATTTGTCTCTGGATTGCCATTGTCCAGCCTGGTGCCAGACATGTCACAGGCACCTAGTAAATTTTTTTTCTTTTTTTATCGTACTTCAGGTGAAGGCTTACAGAGCAAATAGTTTCTCATGAAATAGTAGTACACATATTGTTTTATGACATTGGTTAACAACCCTACAACATGTCAATCCTCTAACTTCTCAACCATTTTTTTGGTGAAAATACACATAGCCAAAGATACACCATTTCAGAAATTTCTACATGCACAGTTCAGTGACAATGACTATGCTCTTCCAATTGTGCTGTTATTCTCACTTAAGATGAAGGCTTATAGAACAAAATAGTTTCTCATTTAAAAGTTACTACAAATGTTGCCCTATGACAATGGTTAACAATCTCACAACACATCAACAGTAGCCTTACTCAACCTTGGGTTCC
>NW_004444015.1:9563550-9570285 GCF_000243295.1 Trichechus manatus latirostris
CCCAAAAAATAGAAAAAAAAAAAAACCAACGAAGAAAGAAATGACCTCAGGGATCCCTCTGCACGTCTGTGCAAGCCGAGGGGGAAGTCTCCTTACCACGCAGCACTGCCTGGCCAGAAGGAGTTCGCAATTCAAGAAAAGGAAAAGAAAACAAACAATTCAAAACAAACAAAGAAAAGCGCCGGGATCCCAACAGCACGGCCGCCCAGACCGGGAAGTAGCTTCACACTCGAACGGAGCTCCACAGCCCCTCAGGAAGAAGCAAAGTTGGCGCACGGAGCCAGGTGCTTGATCGAAAGGAGGGGGAGGTGGTGAGAGGTAAGGAAGAAATCAAAAGAAGCAGAAAAAACCAACACCAGCAGCCAAGAAATGGCACTCAGAGAGCCGGCCCATTCGGGTGTGTGGAATCCAAGCAGCCGGTGTTTCCCGGTCAAGAGATTGTGTCCGCGGGAAGCAGAGGAGGCAGAGTGGGGGTGAAGAAGTGTGGGGGGTGGGAAAGTGTATATCGAAAATTACTGATTGTTTTGTCTCCTGCTGGCCACTCCGTGAGGCTGCTTTCTCGTTCCCCGTTTGCTGGTCTCAGCTAGGAGTCCGAGATGGCAGATCCACGCTGCGTTAGCTGATAGGGGACCTCTGCATGAATCTCTCCTTGGTCTCAGTTCTCTGTCAGTTTTCTCACTCCTTTTAGTGTTTGGCTGAGTTGTTTATCTCTTCATTTGATGTTTTAGGGTTTCAGGATTGTTGTTTTCTCTGTTCGGCTTAGTTTTTCGGATCTTTGCTGTGGAGGGACGGTGTGGTGCTTTTGCCTAGAGCACCATTTTGCTGGAAATCTTCAGTAAATGTTTTTTTTATTCTACTTCAGGTGAAGGCTTTCCTCAGTCAATTTTTGATGAATAATTCTGTTACTGATGTTCTTAGATTATTTTTTACCGTTGCACAGAAGACAGTCACAAGAAAGCCTCTTCTGAAGTGGAGTTAAAAACTCAAGCTTGATGGGATAGTGTTTTTTTCCCCTAGAGAGTGAAAAAGTGAAGTAAATTTAATGAAAACAAATATTTCTCTGTTCTTTAATATTGTGAAACCTGCTCTGTGTCATGAATTTTCAGTAAGTGTTTTGACCTCAAAACAACATGATGTATTGGCCCATATTGTTTAATTTTTGACTTAAGCTCTTAAATGCCTTTAAACATATCTATTTTCTATGTTTCAGAGACCTATGGGCGTGGAATACTAATATAAATCCCAGTTAACATCGTAAGAAGGAACTCGCGTTAATGGCTGTGGTAGCTCCAGGTTTATTTCCCCATTGTCTACATTTTATTTCGCTAATGATAAGTTTTTATTTAGCACTTGAAAAAGTGTGCATGTTTGAATATCCATTAAATAGTGAATCAGCTGCAAATTTGATATTCAACTCTACGCTCATGGAGAAGACAGGTAAACACATTAATCAGTGAGTAAGCAAAGGTTAGTCAGAGAATCAGAATTCTTAAAGGACATTTCTGCTACCAGGCTGCCCCGGTTTCAAAGCACACTCTTCAGTAGTTGATTAAATTATCCAAAGATTCTTAATGTGTTTTTTATTATTATCTAGTCTTAGTCATAAAAATTGGAGCAAAGTATGCTTTATACTGTACTCAAGGCATCTTGCACTGTCTGGCTTCTGAAAAAATACCTGCCAGTGGAAGGATCTTTAATTTCATGTATTGCTAAAGAAGTCACGGATGGACTTGAGGGGGAGGACTCTGTCAACCCCCTGAAATTGTAGACAAAATTATGAATTTCATGCATATATGAGAGAATTTTCTTGGCAAAAGTTCTGCCAACTTTCATCAGATTCTGAAACGGGTCCATGATCCAATAACGTTGAGCCACAGTCTTAACAAAAGCAGCGTTGCTGGGAACAGCAAAAGGTGTGCAGTTGTCAAAGTTCTGGAGCGCTCTGTGAAAGTTGCTGTGTGACATCAGGATTAGTGTGCTGCATATCCGGGTCAGGGGTGTCTCTGATGTTGACTGTTAAGAGCCAAGTGAGGGAAAGTGAAAGCCCTGCCGGATTCTGTTACTGCAACACTGTGACTTCCAATGCTTTGTTCTTCTCCATTCCATGGCAAGTCATTATCCCTATTTCCTTATCTACCAAATCAAGAGAATATTCCAACTTCCTGTGTATTTAATATGAATGTTGTGCTGTTCAGCTCTATTGAAAAAAATAACATAAACCTTTAAAATTGCATAATCTTTGCTGAATAGGTGAATAGAATATAATGATATTTTATGAGCCCAGCCCAAATTAATGTTGCTTATCTTTTTTACAGTTTTCTTAACTGTGGTGAAAATATATACAACAAAATATTCTCCAACCATTTTACATGTGTAATTTAGTGACACTGATTACATTTTTCAATTTGTGTAACCATTATCGGTATCGTTTCCCAAATTATTTCATCACCATTAACATAAACTCAGTGCCCCCTATGTTGCTAGGTAATAGTTGTGCTACTTCCACAGTATTTTGTAAATTCCAAGAGATTTGTTGAAATAAATGTTTTGATTTAAAAGAGCAGGAAACTCTCCTAAAATATGTAGCAACCAGACTCTAGATACATGATTTAGAATAGTTAGGCAGAAATTTATAAGATGCTGATTTCATAGTAATTATGCCTCCTGACAATTACATTTTAGGTTCATGTAGCTAAGTAGCAATTACTTATAGTTTGAAAAGTATAAAATGGAAATATCTATTCCACTGACAAACCGTTTTTAGCCCAATTTGAGTGATTTCACTCACTTGGCCAAATAATGGTTAAATCAATGATTGATATAAAGAGTGTGCTAATTAGGTTTGCAGATGACATTAAGTGAATTCGCTAGTGCATTTAAATTGGGATTTAGTTATTTACTGAACATTGTATTGTGTTTTAGGTGAAAGTTTACACAGTAAATTAGTTTCCCGTTCAACAAATCATACCCAAATTTTCCATGACATTGGTTGCTATCCCCACACTGGGTCAACACACTCCCCATTTCCACCCCAGCTTTCCTGTTTCTGTCCCTCCAGTTACCCTGCCTCTCCTTGCCCTCTTATCTTTGCTTTTGGGCAAATGTTGCCCGTTTGGTCTAGTATAGTTGGTTGTTCTAAGGAGCACATTCCTCACGGTGTTATTGCTTATTTTATATGCCAATCTATTATTCGGCTGAAAGGTGACCCCTGGGAGTGGCTTCAGTTCCAGGTTAAAAGAGTGTCTTGGGGCGATAGACTCGGGGGTTCCTCCAGTCTCTGTCCGGTAAGCCTGGTCTTTTTTATGAATTTGAGTTTTCTACATTTTTCTCCTATTCTAACCGGAACCTTCTATTGTGTCCCTGGTCAGAGCGGTTGTTAGTGGTAGTCAGGCACCATCTAGTTCCACTGGTGTCAGGCTAGAGGAGACTGTGGTTTTTGTGGGCCGTTAGTCCTGTAGACTAATTGCTTCCTTGAGTCTTTGGTTTCCTTACTTACCTTTGCTCCAGACAGGAAGAGACCAATAGTTCTGTCTTAGATGGCCATTCATAAGCTTTTAAGATCCCAGGCGCTACTCACCAAACTAGGGATGTAGAACATTATCTTTATGAACTATGTTATGGCAGTTGACCTAGATATCCTCTGAGACTATGGTCTTTAGTGTTCAAGCCCAGTAACTCAGTCCCACAAGGTGTTTGGATATGTCTAAGAAGTTTCTATAACTGGGCCCCCTGTGTGCTCTGTTATATATATATGAATGTATATGCAGCACTTACAAATATGTATATACAAATACCCGCAAGTATACTATATGTACATGCACGTGTACTGCCGTACGCCCTGCCATGCTTATATTTATACATATCTACTTACGTAACCACTCATAAATTTTTGGTTGCTTTTACTGTTGTTGCAGAATTGTATATGTTATAACATTTACCGTATTTGTCCTTTATTCTTGTGTACTTCTCAGTGTCTTCGTTTACCTTGGTCATGTTGCGCTGACTTGCCCATATTGTGTATTGCCGTTCATTCCACCAGAATTAACACGGGTCTACTATCTAGTCAGTGATTCTCCCTCCCTCCCCCTCCCATTCCTAGTAACCATCAAAGAATGTTGATTTCTGTGTGTAAACCTATTCTTGACTTTTTATAAAAGTGGTCTCATACAATATTTGCCCTTCTGTGATTGACTTACTTCACTCAGTATAATGTTCTCCAGATTCAGCCCCATTATGTTTCGCGAACTCACCATTATTCTTTATTATTGTGTAGTATTACATTGTATGTACGTATCACATTCTGTTTATCCATTCATCCATTGATGGATACTTGGTTTGTTAAATAGGGATCTGAATTCAAAGTGACCCGAATACTTAGAGAAATGGTTCTTCAGAAACAGGAACTCAGTAGATGTTAACTGCAGAATATAGCTTAGTTAGCTAGAATAAGTAGTGGTCTCCTACTTACCTGCGTACTTCCTGCCTCCAATCCATTCTACCCCCTTCAGATTGATTTTTCTCAAACATAGCTCTGATCATGTCAGTGTATTGCTCAGAAATCATCAGTGACTTCCCATTGCTCAGTCCGGCATTTAAGGCCCCAATGTTTATTTTTAAATTCAATATATATTTAATTGCACAGTACCATAGTGCCTTGCCTAAGCTAGATTCTATGTGCCTATCATATATGATCTTTCCCTTTTTTGAACCTACATAGCATAGTTGGTCTGTGGTTCTCAAATGTTAACATGTGTAACACCCACCTGGAGGGTTTGTAAAAGCACAGCTCCTGGACCCCACCCTCAGAGATTCTGATCAGTAGTTCTGGTGCAGGACCCAGAAATATGCATATCTAGGACCTCCCAGGTGAGGCTGCTGGTGCCTGTCCACAGATCACATTTGAATAGCATTGGGTTAGCGTATTTTCTTTATATAACATTAATGGTAACGCAGAGGGAAGCATTATTTACGTGATTCTCCACACATACCTCCTCAAAAATACTTCATGGTGAGCGCTTTGAAGGTAGTTACTCTCCTCTTTACCTTAGTATCTGCTAAAGTGCCTAGCACAGGGCCTTGGACAACACAATTTAAAAAAATGGGCTAAATATTTGAAGAAACACCTCACCAAAGAACACAGACAAATAAACATATGAAAAGATGCTCGGCATCATTTGTCATTAGAGAATTGTGAATTAAAACAGTAATTAGATACCACTGTACACATTTTAGAATGGCTGAAATCCAAAAAAGCTGACAATATCAACTGGTGTAAAAAAAGAAGCAACAGGAACTCTCATTCATTGTTAGTGGGAAAGCAAAATGATACAGCCACTTTGTAAGAGAGTTTGGCAGTGTCTTATAAATAGAATTTTACCATATGATCTAGCAGTTGCTCCTAGGTATTTACCCAACTAAACTGAAAACATAAGCCCACACAAAAATCTGTATGTGGATGTGTATAGCAGTTTTGTTCATAATCACCAAATACTGGAATAACCAAGATGTCCTTCAGTATGTGAATTAAAAAACTATATAGTACATCCATAAATTGGAATATTATTCAGCTATGAAAAGAAATGAGCTATCAAGTCACAAAATGACATGGATGAATCTTAAATGCATATTGCTAAGTGAAAGAAGCAATTGTGAAAAGGTTACATAAAATGTATGATTCCAGTTACATGACATTCTGGAAAAGTCAAAAATAGAGAAGTGGAATAAAGATCAGTGATTGCTAGGGATCCAGGGAGAGAAGGATAAGTGCTGAATAGGTGAAGCACTGGGGATATTTTAGGGTGGTTAAACTATTCTGTGTGATATTGTAATGGTGGATATATGACACTACGCATTTGTCAAAGCTCATAGAACTTTCCAGCTTGCATTCAAATTAAAAAAAAATCATGAAGGAGGTTGGGGGCTCCTGGGATGAAATGCAGAATGTGACAGAACAGTTTAACTGTCTTACAAATGTATGAAAGAACCTCACTGAAAGGTACAGGGGGAACGTTTCCTGAACTAAGTAACTTTGGAAATGAGTCTGTAAGACTGAAGGAAACAAACTACATATAAGTATTGTACTTTAGTTGATAAAATTGTTTCCCATAAATTCCTCAATATGATTAAGGGCATTTATAAGAAACCAACAGTCAGCATTATACTCAATGAAGAAAGATTGAGAGCTTTCTGTTTGAGATTGGGAATAAGACAAGGTTGCCTGCTCTCACGACTGCTATTTGTATGGTACTGGAAGTCCTAGCCGGAACAGTGTTGTTGTTGTTAGGTGCCATCGAGTCAGTTCCGACTCATAGCTGAATGAAACACTGCCCGGTCCTGTGCCCTCCTCGAAATCGTTGCAATGCTTGAGTCCATTGTTGCAGCCATGGGTCAGTCCATCTCGTTGACTGTCTTCCTCTTTTTCACCGACCCTCTACTCTACCAAGCATGCTGTCCTTTCCCAGGGATTGGTCCCTCCTGATAACACATCCAAAGTACACTAGGCAAAGTTTTAGCCATCCTCTCTTCCAAGGAGCATTCCGGCTGTACTTTTTATTTCTTCTCACATTATTTTTTTTATTGTTGTAGTTTAAATGACCTTTACATTTCAAGTTAGTCACCCATACAATAATTTATACATACATTGTTATGTGACCCTAATTGCTCTCCCCATACTGTGACAGCACACTCCTCCTTTCCACCCCTGATTCCCCATGTCCGTTCAACCAGCTCCTAACC
>NW_004444015.1:9579430-9627827 GCF_000243295.1 Trichechus manatus latirostris
ATAAGTGTTCCAGTCTCTCCATAACCTCTTTAGCATTTATTATTTTGTGTTTTTTGGATTAATGCTAGCCTTGTTGGGGTGAGATGATATCTCATTGTAATTTTGATCTGCATTTCTCTAATGGCTAATAATCATGAGCATTTCTTCATGTGTCTGTTACCAGCTGTACTTTTTCTAAGACAGATTTTCCGTTCTTCTGGAAGTCCATGGTGTATTCAGTATTTTTCGCCAAGACCATAATTAAAAGGCATCAATTCTTCAGTCTTCCTTATTCATTGTCCAGCTTTTGCATGCATATGGGGTAATTGAAAATACCATGGCTTGGGTTAGGAGCATGTTAGTCCTTGAAGTGACATATTTGCTTTTTAACAGTTTAAAGGGGTCTTCTGCAGCACATTTGCCCAGTGCAATACGTCGTTTGATTTCTTGACTGTTGCTTCCATAGGTGTTGATTGTGGATCCAAATAAAATGAAATTATTATTACCAGAACAATAGGCAAGAAAAAGAAAAGGTGTCCAAATTGGGAAGGAAGAAGTAAAACTACCTACCCCTGTTGGCAGATGACATGATCATGTATATAGAAAGTCTCAAAAGAATCCACAAGATCTAATAGAGGAATTCAGCAAAGTTGTAGGGTAAAAGATAAACACAAAAGTCATTTGGGTTTTTATATACCAGCAATGAGCAACCTGAAAAGGAAATAAATAAAACAATTCCATTTACAATAGTATCTAAAAGAATAAAATACCTAGGCCTTTTACAATGAAAATTATAAAACACTGCTGAAAGAGGTTAAAGATGTAAATGGAGAGACATTCTGTGTTCATAGATTGGAAGACTTAACATCGTTATGATGTCAGTACTACCCAAAGTGATCCATAGATTCAGTGCAATCCCAATCAAAATCCCATCTTTAGTTACTGTGTAGAGCTGCCAACTGCCGGAAGCAAACATACTAGGTTAGAGAAGATATAAGTGGCTGGCTATCAGTGGTTGTAAGCCAAGCCTTGGACAAAGAATACCAAGAGTAGACAAAGGATACCAAGACCAGAGATATCAAATGTGAAAATTCATGGTATATAACTGTATATACACTATGAGCCACAAATACACAGGCAGATAATATATATACAGGTAGTCCTCAACTTACAACAGGGTTCCCGTTGCAATGACTCAGTCATAAGTGAGTTGTGACGTAAGCTGAATACCTCATTTTTTTTTAGTTTTCATTGTTAATTGTCTTTTATTATCAGTATCTTTATAAATCTGATCTTTGTCTTTGAGGGTTGGAAACATTACATATAAACTTAACAGATATATTTTAATACATACATACATACAAAAATGCACAAATCATAAAAATTTACTCTGATGATGAAGAGTTGGATGATGCTGGCGTTTTGTCAGTTGTGGTAATAACTCCACTTGTGAAAGGTTCTGGATCATCTGGATTATCCCTGGCAATGGGGATGGTGTTTCTAGTCAGAAAATTAGTGAGAGTTGTCTGTATGGTCCTTTTCTTTTTTCTTCATATATTTCATGGTAACATCTCACTGCTTCCTGAATCTGCCTGTCAACTTTAGCAAAGTGATCAGCGTTTGGCCCAAGTTTTCAAGCAACCGAAGCCTCCGATATAGTTTAGGAAACTAAATCTATATGGCAGTATTTTGAACAGTAAATCATAAAATTGAACAGCTGTGAGTGAACATCTGAGAATGATAACATCAGCAAATTACGCGCTGCAACATTGTATGCAGTACATATTACTAACGATAAGATGTACCACAAAAACAAAAAATGGACAGTTGTAAGTGTGGTTCTTCATAACTTGAATGCATCGTACGTCGGGGACTACCTGTGGGTATGTATATATATGGTATGTTATATATAGTTGTTGCTGTTAGTTGCTGTCAAGTCGATTCTGACTCATAGTGACCCCATGTGTGTGTGTGTGTTATCAAATACAGGAAAAATTTCTCTGAGTTTTTGGATTTATTAAACTTTGCGTGATTTTGGTTGCCAACTGTGTTTGCAGGAGAGGGATGGCAGCCTATAGCATGTAGACCACTGCCTACCTAATACTTAATGTTAAATAAGGTCCTTGGGTGTCACAAAAGGTTTGCACCGATTATTAACTTAAAGTTTGACAGTTCTAAACCACCCACAGGCACTGTAGAAGAAAGGCCTGATGATCCGCTTCCATATAGAGATTACAGCCAAGAAAACCCTATGGAGCAGTTCTACTCTGTAACACATGGAGTCGCTATGAGTTGGCATCAACTTGATGGTGACGGGTTTGGTTTTTTTTTTTTTAATGGTCTCCAGTGACCTCTATTGATGTAGCCTAATCTAATCTACAGCCCAGGCCCCTCCTCTGATCATAAGGGCCATGTTTCCTACTGACCACTAGATAGCTCTACCTGGGCAGCAACAGAACTGCACCATCTACGTGACCCACGTTAACGCCATCCTCCATACCCTTCCTCATCTCTACCCCTAACTCAAATCACCACCAACTCTTCCTCCTTTATTCTCAGTCTCAAACTGGAAGGACAGCTTCTGCCTAGTGAGCCAGTCTTCAGAACTCAGAATCATTGTAGTCTCTGCCACACCATTTCACAGTTGCTAACTTCCCAAAACTCTCCTCCTCAACATCCTCCCACCCACAGCCTGAATTAAATGCCTTGTCATTTTCTTCTGTTTTCCCTCAGCATGTATTCGATAAATGTTTGCTGGATGAATGAATTAATCAAAGTACCAGAGGGTCACATTCACTGATTAAAAATATGGATTCTGCCCCCTGCCTGGGCCTTCTGCATCTGTAGAAGAAACTCAGAGTCCTACAACTGCTCACGTCAGCGTTCCTGTGGGAAGCTCTCACTAGGATGTCATTAGGGATATCTCTTCCCCAGGCTCAAACACCATCTTGGAGGTGGGGATGCTCTAGAACAGGATGGTACATGATGCTTCCTGAATTGGACCCCACACATCCCCCATCACCACCAGTCAGTTTAACAGGGGAGTATGCCATCTCCACGGGTTTTCCATTCACCCCGCAAGTGTCTGCACCTTGGGCCAACCCTCTATCCCAGGCAGTATCTGTTGACAATGTAGGACAGCAATCAGCCGCAGGACACCTGCCCTCTGATGTGTCCAGAGTTCAGAAACCAGTGGTGGCAGTCTGAGCTGAGGGTACTGTCTCGGTCATTTTTCAAGACATGCCCACATCCAGCCCTGTATCTTCAGAGTCACTGATGTAATTAGTTCCAAGGCATTCCTACTCCAATTTCCCCCTCCTTGCTGCCATACCACTCCCTTCCACTGTTTATTGGTATTTGTGGTGCCTGTCTCAAATCTGGCATCAGTCTCCAACTCACTCACATAGCCCCAACCTGTACTGTACACAGGGAAAAAAAATAGCAGCCTCCAGTAGGCCTCAAGACAGCTGTCAGACCTGGGACACTGGCAAGGGTGCACTGGATTACTAGTGATGCAGGGGACAAGCTGTGCTCTTCCTGACAGCAGGTGGGGGAATTCTAAGGTTGGATGGAGTATCTGGCATGCCTTTTGTCCATTCGTCCAGTAGACCTGCCTACTCAGATCACCCTGCAGCTTCCAGCTGGTAATGACGATTCAGACATTTCCTAAGCCTATTTGTGTAAGTTATCCTGTATCCTCTTCTAGCCCCCACTTTCTGTCCTTCTGGTCCCTTCTCCAGCCTATGCTGGACTCTGGATTCAGAGCTCTGAGTGCCAGCCTGTCTTGGGCTCTCTAGATGATGTTTTGCACGTGGTCTCTCTTGGACTCTGTCAGTTGCTCACACCTGGATCCACCCAATACCTTTCACTACCTGAGGATGTCCTGTTTGGTCCCATCCCCTAGCTCCTGGTCATTCTGACTGAATCCTTGCTTCTCATACTAAAAGGACAATGTCTTGTTGACATTTCAGAATTTTAGGTCATTTCCAGAGGAATCTTGTTAATCAGGATATCACGGTATAAATCCAGCCTTATATGGGTGAAGGATTAAAGTTAAGTTTCTGCTTAACTTAATTAGAAAACAATGAAATAGAAATGAAAAGTGAAACTATTTTTTTATCTGTAATTTGGACCAAAATTTAAAAGATTGATAAAATATTTGTGAGCATGTTCACATATATTAATTTCTGAGAAAACGAATAGGTACAGCACTTTTGGAATAAATTTTCATCAGTATTTATAAAGCTTTAAAATTCTCACACCCTTTCCATTTTAATCCTGTTTCCACAGTAATACATCTGTCTTAGGAGAAAACACACATTTGCCCAAGAGTTCATGTTCAAAGATGTTGATTTCAATTTTATTACTAATCATCTCAAAAAAATGGGAGATAAATTATGTGTCCATCAGGAGGAGAATGCTTTAATTGTGGCATGTACATATTTTAGAATTCTAGGGAGAGGTTACAAAAGTGAGGTATATCTATATGTGCTGTTACGGAAAGATCTTGCAGTAACTCATGGTGTCACTGCCCCTCCTCCCGCCACGGACCTCTTCCCATACCAGACCATACAGAATCCTTAGTAATATTTATTATCAATTTTAATCATAGAGTAATATGTGATAAATTGTTTACATGTAACATTTCTTAGATTATATGAATATTGGAGCCATGGAGATGCAGTGGTTAAGAGCTTGGCTGCTAGCCAGAAAGTCAGCAGTTCGAATCCACCAGCTGCTCCTTGGAAACCTCTGGGGCAGTTCCGTTGTGTCTTACAGGGTAGCTATGAGTTGGCTTCGACTTGATGGTAGTGGGTTTGGTTTGGGTTTTGTATGAATACTAATAACAAAATCGTTTTCATGAAATCTTTCTACGTTGAATTACAACGTTATTAGTTACAACATTATTAGTAACTGAGCGGAAGCCCTTTTTGATTTTTCTCCTTTACTACTTAATTCTCAAAAAAGTTATTGATAAATAGGTTCACAAATACTAATTACCATAATATTGTAGCTAAAACATGGGAAAATTTGACAAAATCAGTGACTCTAAAAACACTAGCAGCAACAAAACCAACTGCGTGCAGACAAAATCACGTGATTCAAATCATTGTAATTGGGTAATAACAACAGCTCTGACTGGAGCTCATTAGAAGGTTCAAAAAGTAGATTAACATAGAATTTTAGCCTTGTAGGTATATTGATACATGTAAGCTGGGCTTATCAAAAATGTGTTTGTTCTTGTAACTAACTACAGGGATTTATAAATAAAAATTAATAAATTTCTGCTGAAACACTGCACAAAAATTTTCTAGACAGTCGTTTTGGCTTCACCCCCTCTGACAGTGTCACCTGGTGCGGTCTGCACTGCCGGTACCTCCCTGGTGACACCACGGGATCCTGCATCCATTTTATTAAGTGGCAAAGGTGAGTGGCAGATGAATATGTACATCATTACCTGTGCATATTAAAAAAATACATTTTATAGTATATCTATGAAAATTCCTAGAATCAGCTTTAAAATAATAACACCAGGTTGTTAATTGTGATTACCTTTGAGGAGGAGGCTGAAATTTGGAGGAATTTTATGAAGGGGAGAATTGTAATTCACCTGTAGTTTTAGAATAAGTATATGTGCAGTATTACCTTTGTGATTAAAATAGTTAAATAAGCCTAACAACAGAAATGGTAACAGTGTATAACAGACAAAACCTGAAATTTGAATGACTTACCACAACAAACATTTACTTTCTTTTGTACCCATAAATTCTGATGTGGGTTGGCCAAGCTCTTGCCTGTAAGGTGACCCAGGGGACCTAGTGTGCTTCCATGTTGTACGGGCACTGGGGTCTTAACACGGGGTTACCATGTTTGTTGCTAAATGGAAGGGAAAGCATAGAAATGGCATACCGGCTCCTTCGTAAGTACAAGTGGACTGGCAATGTAGTCTTCCCCTGTGCTCAAGAAGGAGAGGAAGACAAGATGTCGGTGATCACTGTAGTCTTTCCCATACACTGTTAACATAGGTGCTCAATGAAAAGCAACTGTTATCATTTGTGGTGACCTTAACCCTCTTCATTTCTTGGGGAGAGTTTCTGAAAAGGCCAAGCCTTGAAATTCTCTTAACTTTTTCAAGTGCCTACTACGTGACAGGTGCTTCCAGACATAGGATCACATTTAATTTTCAAAGCATCCTGTAAATGTTAGCAAAAAGGGTTCACCTTTTTTTAACTCAGTAGCACTTTTGTCTACTGCCTTTTTGCAACAGCTTCTATAATCTCAGTTTTCTCCTTCCTTTTGATGCATGCTCAAAATCTTAACTTGTGAGTCTCTGCTACCCTTCATGTGGCTGAACATGCCTGAAAACACCTGCACCAGTGCCTTTTTGGCACACCGCAAACCAGGATTTTTCTGTGGGGCAGGTAGGTACATGACCAAAAGTAGTAGAAAGGTGGTTAATGGTTTTTTTCTTTTTTAATCAGAGCTAGCACGTCCACCAAGGAACTGTTGCTCACCTCCTAGGAGGACTGCAGGGTTTTTAGAAATTCAACCTCCATAGATGTTTGTTTCCGTAGTGCTTCCTGTGGTCTTTCCTCATTTACCACTTAATGAGGGTACCAGGACCAGTTGCTGTCAAGTTGACTCTGACTCATGGCGACCCCATGTGTGTCAGAGTAGAACTGTGCTCCATAGGGTTTTCAATGGCTGATCTTCTGGAAGTAGATTGCCAGGCCTTTCTTCTGAGGTACCTGTGGGTAGGCTTGAACCTCCAACCTTTAAGTTAGCAGCCAAGCATGTTAAACCTTTGCATCACCAAGGGACTCTCACCGATGAGGGAGGTTTTGATTTTTGACCACCTAGGTAAGCTCATGGTGGTGTAGTGGTTAAGTGCTATGGCTGCTAACCAAAAGGTTGGCAGTTCAAATCCACCAGGTGCTCCTTGGAAATTATGTGGGGTAGTTGTGCTCTGTTCTGTAGGGTCGCTATGAGTCGGAATCGACTTGATGGCAGTGGGTTTGGTTTTTTTTTTTTTTTTTTGGGTAGGTAAGCTCATTCCTCTGTGTATGGGTTCAGCAGCCGGTTTCAAATAAGACACCCTATTAAAATCCTACTGTAAATATCAGGGTTGTTTAAAAAAAACCCTCTTTCTAACTTCAGGGTTATATGCAAAGAAACAGTAGATTATGGGCCAAATCACACTCTTTTCACCAGCCCATTTGGAAAACACGTTGAGAGTATGTTGAAGATGCCCAGGGGGGATGACCAGGAGTTTAAACCTCACTATCCAAAGTGAACTTTGATGTCAAAGGGGCTGTTGCTATCACAGGGATTCCAGGGTGAGGGATGGGGATTCAGGTGACTTCTGCCGGGAGTAGGAATGCTCAATGTCAGGGGAGGGCAGGTGATTCTGGGCCATTATACTGGGAGCAGAGCACAGCCTTCAGAGTAGGAGGCAGTGAAGAGCTGGTCAGCAGGCCAGGTTCCAGAGTGAGATAGGAGGGCACACTGGGGAAGACCAGGGGGAGTGTGGGGACTGGACAAAATTACTGGTCCCTGGGCAGAGTCAGCTCTCAAGGAACCCTGGGGGTCTGGGCAAGAGGATCCTAGGTAAATAAGGTCCACAGACAATCCCCAAGGTATGTATTGTTCTCATCATCACCTTCCTTCTTTGGAGCCCTGGTGGCACAGTGGTTAAGAGCTTGGCTAACTAAAAGGTCAGCAGTTCGAATCTACCTGCCGCTCTTTGGAAACCTACTTCAGGTCTGTTTTTAATACCTTGTTGCCTGAGAGACATTATGGGGTAGTGAGAAGATAAATGAAGAGACAGAAGGTCTGCCTCAGGCTAGGAGTGGGAACAGCATGGGCTCTAGATGAATTCGGCCAGGAGACTAGTCCCAGCCCTGTCACTTACTAGTCATCTGATATTGGGCAAACTGCCAAGGGTCGTGAGCCTTCGGTTCTTCATCTGTGAAGTGGGCTTGGCAAGCCCTGTCTTGTGGGACTGGTGGAATGTATATAATGTAATGTAAAGCGCTTGGCATATAGTGGATCTTTATAATGAAGAGCAGTGGTTTCAAATATTATTTTGACCACAGATCCTCCCGCCCTTTCCTCTGGGAATTTATTTTTTGTTGTTATCCGGGACATCTCAGAAAACATGCAGCACTCTAGAATGCGGCACACTAAATTAGCAAAAATGCTGCTTCATAAATAAAACTCTGAAAACTTTCCCTTAGATTGAAAACTTTCTCTTAGATGATAGCTTATTTAACTTGGATGTGGGGAAGTCTTCGTCAGCTGACTGTAACTCAGACCTAGAATTTGAATCAAGGGTGAGCACCTTCCCTCCCTCCCAGTTATTCTTCTATCCCAAACACTATTTGCACTCAGGTCACCCAGATCCCAAATCTTAGCCCCAAGATGGCCTAATTAAAATGTCTTTTTAAAGGAGTGGGCTCTGACTGGATGAACCCTTGAAGCCATGGCCCTCAGACTCTGTTAGCCCAGAACTAAAACCATTCCCAAAGCCCACTCCTCAGGCAAAGATTAGACTGGACTATAAAACATAAAATGATACTCGTCAAGAGTGTGCTTTTAGTTCAGGCAGATACACGAGACTAAATGGGCGGCTCCTGTCCAGAGGCAGGATGAGAAAGCAGGAAGGGACATGAGGTGGTTGGATGGACACGGGAAACTCAGGGTGGAAAGGTGGAGTGTGGTGTCACGTTGTATGAATTGGCAACTAGGGTCATAATAACAATTTGTGTATAAATTTTTGTATGAGAAATTAACTTGAGCTGTAAACTTCCACCTAAAGCATAAAATAAAGGAGTGGGCTCTGACTCTCCCAGGCCAGGGAAAAGGGTGCCGGGCTAGTGACTTCCAGGCATCACTTAAGGGACTGTCTGTGTTATTTCTTAGGAAATCCTTGCAGATGATGCGTATAAAGTACCTAGCACATGCACTGTGTTGAGCTGCACTGGGACGAGAGCATAGAACACTGTTCATACCTGCGTCAGGTGGTGTTTTCTTCCTGGTTTATCCACAATGCAGAAGTTAACTGCTAAGACCAATTTTGCATTCTAGGCTTTTCTCTCAACTGTAAGACACCTCCTACAGAAGGAGTTGTAGTTTCCCAGAGCCCCAAACTGCCTGGCTCCGGGTATTTACACTTGACTGCTCCCATCCTGAGGGTTCCCCCACCAAGCCGCCTTTTTTCACTTGGTCTTTAGGACTTAAGAGGATCTCTCACCAGCTTGTTAATATGAATCTACCACTCTACCATTCTATTGTGGGAGTGCATCTTGCTTATTCTAGGATCCCCCCACTAATACTGTGCCTTCCGCAGAGCAGATGCTCAGTTCATGTTTGGGAAATAAATGAGCCTGTGAGCAGGTTCTTTCATTTATTAAGATTTAATTTCTCCTACATTTATTCAAATCCACATTTATCTTTTAATTTTATAGAATGACAAGAGTGATAAGGAAATACAAAATTTAATCATCTTTTACATTTTTTTCCCCTCTATTTCTCAAGCTCATCTATTTTACTGCTGGGCTCTTTCACATTTGCAAGGAAATTCCTATTCCAGTGCCATGTTATCTTGTTTCAGATAACAAAAAAAGATGGAAGATCTCCGAATTTGTTTTTGCAAAGTAGCATAACTCTTACTCTTAAGCCAAAACAACAGCAATAAATGTGTGACTAGTGTCATTCATAAACTTACATTCTGAGCTAATTAACTCTGCTATTAACAGGAACAACGTTTGAAAAATAAGAAGAAAAAGAAAAGACAAATCTCCAAGTCACCCATATAGAACATGACAAATGTGCTTCATTCTTCACTTGGGGTGGGAGAAGCTGATGGAGGCAGCACTGGAATTTTAACTGGCCGTGGCATTGGTATTATTTGTGGCAGCAATTCTGGCTCCGGCTCTCTCTTCCTCATCTCTCAAAGCCTCCTCATACCAGGTTGGAAAAGCACTGGCATCAGTCCCGTTGACCTTGGCAAAAAACTTCAGAACTTTCATCTTGCTGGTTTCTGCATAGGCTCTTGGACCCCACAGGAATTCAAAGCGGGCAGGATTACTGTTGGGCACCTGCTGGTACTCCAGGTACCTTTCCTCCACCAAATCTTTGGTGATGAGCTTCCTGGGCTCCCCATAGAGAAAATCTTTGCTTCCAGAATATACCCCAATCATATTCAGCACTTCCCATATCTTCTCCTCAGGGGCACGGTTGCCTTCTATAAAGATCACGCCCAGTATAAGTATCAGGAGGCCGGTCTTGGGCACGCCCTGGCCATCACTTAGTATCCCATCATAGGTGAGGTCTAGCGTTTTGGTGAGGACATAGGTGTGGCCAGTGGGGTCCACTTCCTTCACGTCGATGCCAAAGACCACTTCCATGCTGTCGCAGGCTTTCTTGAAGATAACAGGGAAGTGGTCCTTGTACTCTTTGATGGCCATCTTCAGCATTTCTGCCTTTGTGATGGGCTTCTTTGTTAGATACTTGACACACAGGAACTGCACCAAATCAACCACCTTCTTATCTAGTGCATCACTGAGCAAGGCCTCGGTTTCTGGTGAGATATATGAGGTGCTTGGAACCTCCTCATCTTCTCGTCTGGAGCCCTTACCTCGTTTGGAGCACTTACCTCGTTTGCTCAATGAAGTGGCTGCAGAGGAGCAGGCTCTAGAATGAGGCACCTTAGAGGTGCCTGGAATCAGACAGGAGGAGGAGGAGGAGGTGGCCTTCCTCCCTCCAACTGCGGGAACATTTGTACCCACCAGGCCCTGTTTCTTATTTTGGGAACGGAGGTGATGCTCAGACTTGGAGTGCTGTCTCTTCTGACCACGAGGCATGATGACTTTTGTGAGTGCAGCAGGCAGGAGTGTGAGCAAGAAGGTGGTCTAAGGGAGAGAAGGAGAGAGTGAGTGGCCTCAGCTGAGAAACCCAACCTTGGCAGCTCTGACAAAGGGTGACTTATAATGTTCTCTTTAGGTGATGCTCTAGGGCCTCACAGGTCTCCTGTCCTCCTGGTCAGTCTGTCCCCTAATAACCTGAAGGGTAAAGTGACACGGTTTCATGTGGTGCAGACAGTGGGTACAGTGGAGCTGAGATCCCATCTCTTCTAGGATGGGGGGGTCCCCTCAGTCCTCACTTAGGGTTCTTACCTTAATTCCTGGCAAAGCGTGATGCTCCTCCTTGCTGGGCTGGCCTGATGTGGCTCTCTGCTGACTTGAACTCGCTGTCAGACCAAAGTGTTCACCTCCTGAGACCAATGAGACAAAAGTGAGGAGACATAGTTACCCTGGCCTAGGATCCTACAAGGCTGAGAGCAGGGGCTGGGCCTCGTGTGTTCTGGAGTAGTGGGTACCCTCAGTCATCCCTCATGTTGATGCCCAGCAGAGTATGGGATTCCTCCCTCTGCTAACCTGAGTCTGGGGCCCTCAGACAGAGGTCCTCACCTCCCTGAGACACTTCTGTGCCCACCCATGGAAGTTGAGGGGGGCCTTGGACAAACCTGCCCAGAGTCTCCCAGGGCTGACAACGGACAGGACAGGTTTCTGTTAGGTTCTCTTTGCCTGGGGTGGAAGTTACCCTCAGTCCTCAAAGTATTCATATTTGTTCCTGAGATGCCCTGCACAGCTTGCCTTCAGATGACCTGAGGATGTGTCCCTCAGGCTAAGACCTCCATCTCCCTGATTCCTCAGACAGAAAGTAAGGGTGGTGCCTGTGCTTGAGAGCCCCGCCCAGGATCCCCCACAGCTGAGACTTAAGGGTGGGTTTTTTCTGTGGGACCTCCTCTGGAGCAGGAGGTCCCTTCAGTCCTTCCTCACGGTCCTCGCCTTGACGCCTGGCAGGACCTGGGACTCCTCTCCCACCAAACTCAGGTTCCCTCAGGTGAAGCTGCACCCCTCTCAGATTCCCAAGACGTGCGGAAACACCACATTCGGGGAACCTGCCTGGGGCCTCCCAGGGATGACAGCAGGGGCAGGATGTGGCTGGGGTCCCCCGTATCTGGTAGGTGGACCCCTCAGACTGGCCTCAGCAGCCTCACCTTGCTTTCTTGCAGGGTCTGGGACTTTTCCGTCAGGAAACGCACGGCAGACAAAGCTGCACCTCCCTCAGATTCCCAAGGCGGAAGTGAGGAAACGTCATATCCGGGAACCCTGACTGGGGCCTCCCAGGGCTGACAGCAGGGGCAGGATGGGGCTGGAGTCCCCTCTATCAGGGATAGGAGGACCCCTCAGACTACCTTTAGCATCCTCCCTTTGACTCCCGTTAGGGCATCGGGCTCTTTCCTCTGCAGACTTGAGGCCACACCCCTCAGACTATGACCTTTGCCTCAGTGAGACCACCGAGGCGGAAGCGAGGCGGAGCTTTAGCCTCACGCATCTGCACAAAATCTATGAGGGCCGATAGGGGCAGGGTGGGTTTCTGTGGGGGCCCTGTGTTCTGGGGGTGGGAGGATACTTTCAGTCTTCCTCAAAGTAATCATATTTACTCCTGAGAATGTGCTCCTCAGGCCAACCGCCATCTCTTTTGAGAGTCCTGATGGAGGCGACTCCACCTCACGAACCTGCCCGTGACCTTCCAGTGCTGACAGCAGCGGAAGGTTTCTGTGGGTACCCCCCTCTGTCTCGGGTGGGAGGCCCTCCCTGGCCTGCCTAAGGGCCCTCACCTTGCCCCCTGGCAAGGCATGGGACTCCTCTTGTTGCTGACCTGAGTCCAGCCGCTTCAGACGAAGCCGTGTCGCCTCAGACTCCGAGGCGGAAGTCTGGAAACACCACATCCGGGGATATTGCCTGGGGTTTCCCAGGGCTGACAGCAAGGGCAGGGCGAGGCTAGAACCGGTTTCTTATGTCCGGTTTCTTATGTGTTCAGAAGCATGCTCAGTGATCCCTCTGGATCTTCGCCTTGATTCTTGGCACTGCTTGACTACCCTCCCTCTGTGGACCTGAGCCGCTCATCACCCCGAGTTGGAGATGAGGTGGGGGGAGTGGTGTTCTTAGCCTGACAGTCTTGCCTGAGGTCTTCTGGTACTGACTTCAGGGGCAGAGTGGAGTTCAATTGGGTCTCTTCTTACTTGGGGTAGGTGGGCCCCTCAGTCGTCAGCCAATTGAGGGTTATCTTGCCTTCCGGGTCCTTGATTTAATGCTTCCTGGGATATGTGCCCTCTCTGCCAGATCCAAGTATTTGCCCAACTGCATCCCTTGCAGAGAAAGGTTTTGGGTCCCAGACTAGATGCTAGATAGGGGAGCTGCAGTGCCCATGACAGGTGGTGGGCTGTCGGAGAAGAATAGCTCCTTCCCATGGGGTCTATTCTCCAGCCAGACTTGGATTTGGGAAAACTTTTTTTCTAAAAGATTGTCTGCCCAGAAGCTGAGCAATGTGATTTTGGGAGGTTCTGCACTTTTGAAGTTACTTAACATTGCATGGATTTTCTTTTTGTCAATCCTCATTTGTAGTATGAAATATATTTTACATTTCTTCCAAGTATGTCTGTAGAATGTGTATGTATGCACAACATATGTGTGTAATATATGAAAACATATGTATTTATGGTTTCATGAATGAATATCTTTACTATATGTGATTCACTGTTACACTTGCTGTTGTTTTTCTAGTCCAGTGTTTATATTCTATTAAAATTGTATATACGTGTGTGTATATATGTAAGTACGTATATATATATATATTTATATATACACATATATTTAAGACAATTTTTATCCACTAAAATGGTTTCAGGTGTTTATTAGCATGTACCCTGAGATCATACTGCCTCAATCAACCCCATTTTTCCTACTGTCCTGCTTTTTCCCCATGGCTACTGGCATCTGTGGTCTGAGGTACTTCCTCGAATTTCTGCAGCGAAGCAGGGGCAGAAGCTTAAAAACTTTCATCTTACCTATCCTGTCATCTCTGTCATTTGTTGCAGGTTATTAGATGTTCCCCAACTTTACTCCACCTCCCACCCCAAACACAATACTAGTTCAACACCCACTCTACTCCAGGGGTTTCTAAACATTTTGTTGTTTAAATCTTGTTGTTAACATATATGTATATTTTTCATTCTCCCTTCTATTGTTTTCCAGACTTGATTTTGGGAGCAGAAGACAGCATCTTGAGCTTGATTGTCATCTTGACAGCTACAAGTAAGGCACTAAATCTGTAACTTAAGGAGAATTGTCATCTTTACAATATTCTGTTTCCAATCAATGAATATGGTATTCTGCTCTATTTATTTTGGACTTATTTTACCTGAATTGATCAGTAAAATTTTATAGTTGCCTCCATAAAGATGTTGTACATTTCTAAGCCTTCTTCTTAGGTAATTTTTGGATTTTGTTGCTGTTGTGAATTGGGTATTTTCTGTTAGATGTTCTAATTAGTTACTGTTTTTGTGTGGCAAGGCTTTTGATTTGCTATAGTGAGTTTCCATCTACTCTGTTTCTAAAGTCTCTTTTATTTGAATATTCCATGTGTCTATTCCTTAGAATTTTCTCCATAAATGATCATATTGCCAACAAGTTTATTTTAAATATCCATATCTCTTATTTATTTTGATATCCATGGCTCTGGCTTTGTGTTCCAGTGCAGTTTTGAACAGTAGAGGTGATAGCGTACATCTCTGTCTTGTCCGTGACTTTAATTTTGCATTTAAGTATGTTTGTAGTAGATTTTAGGAAATGGAATTTCCCCTCTAAGTTTGCTAAAAGTTTGTACCGTGAACTTACGTTGAATTTCTTTCAAATGCTTTTTCTGTACCCGTTAACATTATCAAATGTGTTTTCTCCTCTAATTTGTTATATAGGGAATTACAATTAAAAGTATTTTCTAAGGTTAAGTCATATTTTCATTTCTTAGTTACAGCCTGTTTGTTCATTTAATTCACTGCTGTGTTGAATATGCTGTGAATTTATTTAGGATATTTGCTGCTATGCGAGTGAGCCTGGCTCACCCGTGGGTTGACCTCAACTGGTTTTTGAATCAAGGAGAGCTAGCCTGGGAAAATGAGTTGAATACTGTCCCTTCTTTTTGTATGCTTTGAAGAGTTTACAAAGGATGGGAAAGAGCTTTCCCTGACCATTTGGAACAACTGGTCTCTAAAACTGCCTTGTCATGGAACATTTTAGGGTGACGAGCTTTGGATAGTTTTCGTTTGCATTATTCGATGAAAGTTTTATACTTCTCCATGAACCAATTTGGTCATTTATTTTTTTTTAAAGAAGAGTGGTCCATTTCAATTATGATTTCCAATTTAACGTCATAATATTTATAATAAAACCTTCTAAGTAAAACAGTAGAGAGAATAATACAATGAACCCAATATATCTGATGCTCACTTACACTAGGGAGTGTAATCAGTGCATGGCAAATCTTTTTCCAGCTCTGCCCCCACCTACCATCCTTCTCTGCCACTGGAAAAATATGAAGCAAATACAAGACATCATACCATGTCATCTCTAAGTAATTTTGATATGCAATTCTAAAAGAAAACAACTCTTTATTAAATGTTGTTGTTAGGTGCTGTGGGGTCAGTTCCAACTCATAGCAACCCTATGTACAACAGAATGAAATATTGCCCGATCCTGTGCCATCCTCACAATCATTGCTGTGTTTGAGCCCATTGTTGCAGCCACTGTGTCAGTTCATCTTGTAGAGAGTCTTCCTCTTTTTCGCTGATCCTCTACTTTACCAAGCATAGTGTCCTTCTCCAGGGACTGGTCCCTCCTGATAACATGTCCAGAGTATGTGAGACGAAGTCTTGCTGTCTTTGCTTCTAAGGAGCATTCCGGCTGTACTTCTTCAAAGACAGATTTGTTTGTTCTTCTGGCAAGCCATGGTACATTCGATATTCTTCGGCAACACCAGAATTAAAAGGCATCAGTTAGTCTTCGATCTTCTTTATTCATTGTCCAGCTTTCACATGCATATGAGGTGATTGAAAATCCCATGGCTTGGGGTCAGGCACACCTTAGTCCTCAAAGTGACATCTTACTTTTTAATGCTTTAGAGAGAGCTTTTGCAGCACATTTGCCTGGTGCAATATGTCGTTATTAAACATAAACACAATCAAATTATCATCCCTAAAAGTTAAATGAGTCGTTAATATTCAATGTCCAGTTATTTTTCACATTTATCATGCAGCCTTATGCGTGAAAAAAAAATTTAATATCTTTGAATCCCAGAAAAACAAACCAAACTCATTGTCGTACAGTGACCCTGTAGGACAGAGTAGAGGTGCCTGATAGAGTTTCCAGGGAGCGCCTGGTGGATTCGAACTATGGACTTTTTGGTTAGAATAGGTGCCCAAATATGCCTTATGCATTTTGATCGTTACGTCCCTTAAGTCTTTTTTAATCTATAGGTTCCCCCACTTCACCCCTTTTTTTCTTGCAATTTTTTGTTGCTGTCGGCATCGTTGAAAAACAAAAGGTCTTCTGTTTTTCTGGATTTTGCTGTTTACAACACTTTGGTGTCCTTTAACATGTTCTTCAACTGCCTGCATTTCTTTAAATTGGTAGTTAGAAATAGAAGCTTGATGAGATTAAGTTTTTGTTCAGGTGTGTTTTTTTGTTGTTTTTGCATAAGTGATGCTGTTAGTGTATCTTCATGCTTTTTTCCTTATTAATTGATAATGTTTACAAAAATGGTTTTAAGACTTTTCAGATAACTGGCTTTTGTTAGATGACTCTACTGTTTTCTATTTTATTATTTCTGCATTTAACTCCATTACTTCTGACCTTCTACTTCTTTAGGTTTAATTTGCTATTCATTCTCTAGCTTTTTTGAATTGCTTGGATGTTTAAAATATTTCTTGTGTTCTAATATATCTATTTAAGACTATACATTTTCCTCTGCATACCACTTGGGCTTTATGTGCATTGTTTGAATTGATGTACATTTATGTGCACAGTTTGAATTTTTTACAAGTTGAGTATATTACTGTATTACGGTATACACAATAGCTAGGGAGTGTAAAAAATTATTTTTTAGTAGACTGTGAAGAGCATGAAAGAGATAGAATATTATTTGGAGGAAGGTCAGGGTCCAGGAGTATTCTATTTTTGTTATTGATTATAGAAGAGACTCAAACATACTTAACTGCTGATGACAGAGTTGGATTAATCCCATGACTGCAAAGAAGTTTAACCCTAAAAAAAGCAATATAATTGGCCACATGTAAGAGTCAAAGATCATTCAGAAAAACGGAAACAATTGTAATTATTTAACACAAAGAAAACTTAATGCAGAGAATTGATTACACAACTGAGGGAGAAGCCGAACAGGGGAGAGTTTGGGAACCCAATAATTAGCAACATGAGGAAGTCACTCCTACCTCTAGGCTAGAAGGACAGAGAGGAGATTGTGTTATGGAGCCCAGGTGTTGGGTTTAACAGAATCTGGAACCATGGTAGGCCCATCTGCTGGGAGCTGGGGGCTGTGGAGAATATGCATTTGCTGAAGGAGAAGCCACCTGATGCAGAGGGAGAAGACGAAAAATTCTGACTGCTTTGTCCTCTAAAGCTTTAGAATTACCTCTCAAGAAGCAAGGGAAATTACCTAAAGTTAGATTCTTTGTATAGGATAAACTCTGAGCTAGCTTATGGTTAACAGATGTCTTTGTCACAAATGGAAATCTGTGCGACTTCATGGTCACTGTGTCTGCACCTTACTTCTTTGTGTCTGTGCCTGAGTGCATTTTACGTTGGGCAGTGACTCTGTGAATGTTCTTATACATTCAGAGGAGTCTGTCAATTCCTGTTTCTCAGTTTCTCTTTTGACACCAGTTTATGATTCAAGTGATGTTTGCTCCAGGTAGGCATATTTCAGCTGCAACTATCTGTATTTCAGTCTCTTTAGATTTTGGGGTTATGGATCATCCTATAGCCTCAGTTCTCTGATGGGTTCAAAAAAACTGATTTCAATTTGTCCAGCATTTTCTTGTTGTAAGGATGGGCCTGTTAATTTCCAAGCCCTTTAAAATGTGTTACAGCTGTAAGCATAAGCCCTGTATAGCTATTAAAAAAATTATAGTAGACTATTTTAAAGCAATTTTAGGTTTATAGAAAAATTGTACAGAAAGTACATAGAATTCCCATATATGCAGTCCCCTCCTGAACGCTATTTTCCCTACTATTAACATTTTGCATTCCTATAATACATTTGTTACAATTTGTGAACCAGTATTGATGTATTATTATATCACACTATTATATAATGTTATTACTAAATTCCATACGTGAACTAGTGACTAAAGTCTAAGAGTAACCAAAGGGTTCATTCTTTGTCTTGTATGGTTCTATGGCTTTTGACAAAAGCATAATGTCATGTATCTATCATTACAATATCGTACTGAATAGTTTCACTGCCCTAAACATGCCCTGTGCTCCACCTATTCATCCCTCCCCTCTGCATAGCTGGTTTAGTGGTTGCTGTAGAAATTACAGAGCCCTGGTGGTGCAGTGGTTAAGAGCTATGGCTGCTAACCAAAAGACTGGCAGTTTGAACCCACCAGCGGCTCCTTGGAAATCCTACGGGGGAGTTCTGCTCTCTCCTGTAGGGTCACTATGAGTTGGAATCAACTTGACGGCAACTGGTTTGGTTTGGGTGTTTTTTTTTTTTTTTTTTTTGGTAGGAATTGCATTATATATATGTAATTTATCATAGCCTACTGGTATAATCATTTTACTGGTTCAAGTGATTAGTTTGCATTTTTAAAGTTTTATAGAAATAGGAGTGGGATGGCTATATCATATGGTAGGTGCACATTTAAATTTTAAGAAGCTGCCAAACTCTTTTCAAAAGTATCTATTTTTTACACTTTCTAAACTATAGTTTCTATAGTTTATAAAACTACATAGTTTTATAGTTTTTAGAGTTAAATAAATTTTTATAATTTTATAGTCACTCAAATGTGTTTAAGTGGAAACTTTACATAGACCAAGAGGCAGTTGTTTGAACAGAACAAGGGGATACTGCGTGGTATAAAGTCAGGAAAAGGTGTGCATCAGGGTTGTATCTTTTCACCATACTTAGTCTGTACGCTGAGCAAATAATCTGAGAAGCTGGACTATATGAAGAAAAACATGGCATCAGGATTGGAGGAAGACTCATTAACAACAACCTTGCTTGCTGAATGTGAAGAGGACTTGAAGCACTTACTGATGAAGATCAAAGACCACAGCCTTCAGTATGGATTACACCTCAACATAAAGAAAACAAAAATCCTCACAACTGGCCAATAAGCATCACCACGATAAACAGAGAAAAGATTGAAGTTGTCAAGGATTTCCTTTTACTTGGATCCACAATCAACACCCATGGAAGCAGCAGTCAAGAAAGCAAAAGGCGCATTGCATTGGGCAAATCAGATGCAAAACACCTCTTTAAAGTGTTGAAAAGCAAACATGTCACCTTGAAGACTAAGGTGTGCCTGACTCAAGCCATGGTGTTTTCAATCGCCTCATATGTATGCAAAAGCTGGAGAATGTATAAGGAACACTGAAGAAGAATTGATGCCTTTGAATTGTGGTGTTGGCAAAGAATATTGAATATATCATGGACTGACAGAAGAACAAACAGATCTGTCTTGGAAGAAATACAACCAGAATGCTCCTTAGACGCAAAGATGGTGCGACTTCGTCTTACATACTTTGGACATGTTATCAGGAGGGACAAGTCCCTGGAGAAGGACATCATGCTTGGTAAAGTAGAGGGTCAGTGAAAAAGAGGTAGACTCTCGACAAAATGGATTGACACAGTGGCTGCAACAATGGGCTCAAGCGTAACAATGATTGTGAGGACGGCGCAGGACTGGGCAGTGTTTCATTCTGTTGTAGAGAGGGTCACTATGAGTTGGAACTGATTCCATGGCACCTAACAACAACATAACATAGTGTCACCGGCAATGTATTAGAGTTCCAGTAGTCTACATCCTTAACCACACTTATTTTACTCTTTTAAATTTTAGACATTCTAATAGGTGTGTAGTGCTATGTCATTGTAGTTTTAATTTGCATATCTCTAATGACTAATGATGTTGAACATCTATTCATGTGATTACTTGCCATCTGTGTGTCTTGTTAGGGAAGTGTCTGTTAAATATTTTGCCCATTTTTTATTTGGTGGTTTGATTCTTCCTTGTTGAGATTTGAAAGTTTTTTTTTTTTTAAATATATTCTGGATACAAGACCCTTATCAAGTATATGATTTGTAAATATTTTTTTCCCAGTCAATGGCTTGTCTTTACATTCTCTTAATTATCTTTCACCAGCAGGAGATCTTAATTTGGATGAACTCCAGTTTATCAATTTTTTTCATTAATGGATTGTGCTTGTATATTGTATCTAAGAAATCATTGACTAACTCAAAGAAACAAAGATTTTTTCTTCTTCGCTTCTTCGAGAAGTTTTATAGTTTTCATCTTTACATTTAGGTTTATTACCTATTTTGAATTACTTTTTTATATAGTATGGGGTATGGATCAAGCTTTATTTTTACATATGGATATTCAGTTGTTCCAGACCCAATTGTTGAAAAGATTATTCTTTCTCCTCTAATCTTTCTTTGCACGTTTATCAAGAATAAGTTGTCTGTATATGCATATATATGTGGGTCTATTTCTGGACTCTATTCTGTTCCATTGCTTTATTTCTATAGTTGTGCCAGTACCACACTCTCCTGATCATCGTTAATTTGTAATAAACTTTGAAATCAAGTAATGTAACCTCTCCAACTTTTTTCTTCATTTTGGCTATTCTTGGCCTTTTGCATTTCCATATGAATGCTAGAATCAGCCTGTCAATTTCTATAAAAAAGCCTTCTGGGATTTTAATTGAGATTGAATTGCATCTGTCACTGAGTTTGTGAAGACTTGCCATCTTAACAATTATTGATTCTTCCGGCCCTTAAAGAAAGTGTATATTACCATTTATTTAGTTCTTTGCTAGTTTATCTCTACAGTGTTTTATTGTTTTCAATGTACAGAGCTTCTATATCTTCTGTCGGATTTATCTCTGCATATTTTATATTTTATGATGCTGTATTAAATTGCTCTGTTTTTAATTTCAGTTTCATATTGTTTTTGCTAGTATATAAAAATACAATTGATTTTTGTATATTGATCTTACATCCTGAAACCTTGCTAAACTCAGCTAGTAGTTCTTAAAGCCTTTTTTTTTTTTGATTGATGGAATTTTCTACCTCGACAACCTTGGAGTCTGTGAATAAAAACAGTTTTACATCTCCCTTTCCAACCTGCAGGCCTTTCCCTGCCTCCTTGTTGCACTGAACACAGTCTCCAGCACAAGGTGAACAAACCCCTCTCCTCTTGAGGTGAACTCATCAGTTTTAGCTTATAGTTTCCTGCATGTAAACACCCAGAACAACTTTTAGCATGTGAATATCTTTACTCTCCCCCCCTACACTGGAAAAATTCAAGCCTGAGTATTACATGTCCTGAGATGAATATGACCCCCCAGAGTTGAAGCAAGACTAGAACACCCTGTAGAGCAAGTTTATTCAAGGAAGTCTTGGCAGCCGGAAGGCAATGGTTTCACATTGGGAACAGAGAACTGAGGAGAGCTCTGTGGATATTGGGAAAATAAGGTGGAATAGAGCAGTTGCCTGGTAGCAGCCAATAAGTCAGTAGTCTTCAAGGCACAGAAGGGAAATATGTTGGAGGGAAGTGGATGATTCAAATCACCACCGAGACTTAAATACTAAGTATGGCCACATTAGATTGGAGGAATTTTTTGTAAGATAGTCCAAATACTAGATAATAATGAAGGATGGGGGACAGCAGAATGAATGGTGGAATGAGAGTGGCTGTATAGAACGACTTAGAGGAAACACTGTCTCCCTTCCGTGAGCACCATCAGAATTGAACATAGGAAACTGAGGGAGGGGTGTCAGGTACTTTTAGGAAGGCTTTTAAGGGGGTGCTAAAAGACACTCCCTTTCTCCAAGAAGAGCATTTTGGCTTCCCTAACAGCCCCCAGACCAGCATAACAACAATTGTGAGGATGGCACAGGAGCGGGCAGTGTCTCACTCTGCTGTACATAGGGTTGTTACAAGTCGGAGCTGACTGATGGCACCTAACAACAAACAACAACAGCAGCAGCCCCTAGAGGTGTCAGTAGTGGTGCTTTTTAATGTCTAAGCCACCCCAGGGCTACAGGGGGCTGGGAGAGTACCTTGCTGACCAAACAAAGCCCTAAGGGTGTGGCTGCTCATTGTCCTGGAAAGGCGTATATATAGAGAAATGACAAAAATGACTGAAACAGCCAGAGAACCTCTGTCATTTGGCTGTGATGGAATATCTAATCAGTTTTAGTGTATACTTGAAAAGGTAGAACTAAAATGTCAATGAATCAGCATTTCAAAGTTTTTGTCAGTGTTAAAATGAAATATCCTACAGAACTAGATATAGCAAGCTAAGAAACATGCTTAACAGTTGGGATAATGTTAATTAAGCAAGGCTAGCAGAAGTAAATTTATTTTACCATAAATGTAAAATGCTTACCATGTAACATTATTTTAGACAATGGAGACATGCTTGAAGTTGACAATGAAAGTCACCTCACCCACAGTCTCTTTATTCTTCCAGAGGATTTTTGTGTTTATACTAACACCTAAAAATTTAAGAATATAGTATCTGGTTAGATGTACTGTTCAGCATCTTACTCTTCCATTTATTTATCTGCCTATTTCTTTAGTTTCAATGGATGAATAGTAGTCTGTTGTATAAATGCACCGTAAGTAACCTTTCCCCTTTTGATGGACCTTTTCAGTTTTTGATATTACAAATAATGTGTAAATAACATTCTTAGTTGCGGTGGAGTCAGTTCTTACTCATGACGACCCCATGTGTGTCAGAGTAGAACTGTGCTCCATAGGGTTTTCAATGGCTGTGCTCTTTCGGAAGTAGATTGCCAGGCCTTTCTTCTGAGGTGCCTCTTGGTTGATTCAAACCTCCAGCCTTTCAGTTAGAAGCTGAGCATGTTAACCATTTGCTGGATCAAAATGTATGCACACTTTATAATTTGAAAGATACTGTCACATTTTCCTACAAAATTGTGTCAATTTACACTCTAATGGTGTACAAAAATACTTGTTTCTCTACATCTTTGCCAACATATTTTATTCTTTGCCAATAGGACTAGAAAAATCATCTTAGAGATTTAATTTGACTTTAAATTATTAGTAAAGCTCTTTTAAAATTGATAGAGGGCATTCATATTTCCTGTTCAGTGACTTCTTTTTAGTTTGCTTGCCTGTTTTCCCATTAGGTTTTTTTTTCTTTATGAACTTATCAGAGCTCTTAATATCACAACAACAATGATAGCTAACACTTTTATTTTATTATTTTTTAATTTTTGTGGTTTAGGTGAAAGTTTACACAGCAAATTAGTTTCCCATTCAATAATTCATACAAAAATTGTTAGGTGAAATTGGTTGCAATCGCCGCAGTATGTCAGCACTCTCCCCATTCCTGCCCTGGGTTCCCTATTTCTGCTTGTCCAGTTTCCCTGCCCCTTCTTGCCTTCTCATTTTTGCTTTTGGGCAAATGTTGCCCCAAATGTTGCCCTTTTGGTTTCGTATAGTTGATTGTTCTAAGGAGTGCATTCCTCATGAGAGTTATTGTTTATTTTATAGGCCTGTCTGTTATATGGCTGAAAGGTGGTCTCCAGGAATGGCTTTATTTCCAGGTCAGAAGGGTGTCTTAGGACCATAGTCTCGGGGGTTCCTCCAGTCTCTGTCAGACCAGTAAGTCTTGTCTTTTTTGTGAATTTGATTTTTCTATATTTTTTCCCGCTCTGTCTGGGACCCTCTGTTGTAATCCCCATTGGAGCGGTCGGTAGTGGTAGCCGGGCACCATCTAGTTCTTCTGGTTTTTTATGGGTCATGTAGGCTGTGGTTCATGTGGTCCATTAGTCCTTTGGACTGACTGCTCCTTTGGGTCTATGGTTTTCTTCAGTCTCCTTTGCTCTGGATGGGAAGAGACCAATAGTTGTATCTTAGATGGCCACTAGCAAGCTTTTAAGACCCCAGACGCTACTCACCGAAGTAGGATGCAGAGCATTGTCTTTATGAACTATGTTATGCCATTTGACATAGATGTCCTGAGTCTATGGTCATTTGTCTTCAAGTGTCTATAAAGTCTCCATGACTGTACCCCTTGTGTGCTGTATTGTCTATATTGATATACATGCATTACCTACAATTATGTATGTAGAAATATCCACAACCAAACCTATATCTGCAGGCAGGGATAGCTAACATTTTAGAGCATTTAATTGTGTGTGCCAAGAATATTTTAGGCTTTTTATCTGTATTATTTGTTCTTCACAAGAACCCAAAAGAAGAAAATACTGTATTATCTCTACTTATCTGATAATAAAACTGAAGCACAGAAAGTTAAAGTAACTTGTCCAAGGTCACATAGTAAGTGGCTGTATTGGAATTTGAACTCTGGGAGTTTGTCTCCAGAGTTCAGTCTCCTAATTGAAATTATATTGAATTTATAGATTAATTTGGAAAGAATTGATATCTTTGAGTCTTTCCATGACTACAACTCTCCATTTGTTTAGATTTTTAAAAAACCTTTCAATGAAAGTTTTATAATTTTCTACATAATGGTCTTGCACATCTTTTGTTGGATTTATTTCTAGGTACCTGGTATTTTTGTGGCTAATATAGAGTCGTTATGAGTTGGAATTGACTCGATGGCAATGGGTAGTATCAGTGATACCTTCATTTTTAATTGCAATTTCTGACTGTTTTTGCTGGTGTGTAGAAGTGAAATTGATATTTTACATAGGTATTATTTGAAGCATTGAATCAGAACCTTCTCATTAGTTCCAGAAATTTGTATCTTCTCTTGGTATTCTATATAGGTAAACTTGTCTGTGATTAACGTCAAACCTGTTTCTTCGTATCTAAACCTAGTACCTTTTGCTTCTTTTTCTTGTCTTACAATGCTTGCTAGCTAGGAACTTTAATACAATGTTGAAAAGATGGGGTCTGTCGTGGATTGAATTGTGTCCCCCCAAAATATCTGTCAACTTGGCTACGTCATGATTCCCAGTATTATGATTGTCTTCCTTTTGTCATCTGATGTGATTTCCCTCTGTGTTGTATATTCTATCACTATGATGTAATAAGATGGATTAGTGGCAGTTATATTGATGAGATCTACAAGATTAGGTAGTGTCTTAAGCCATTCTCTTTTGAGATATAAAAGAGAGAGGCGAGCAGAGAGACACGGGAACCTCATATCACCAAGAAAGCAGTGCTGGGAGCAGAGCACGTCCTTTGGACCTGAGGTTCCTGCACTGAGGTGCTCCCAGACCAAGGGCAGAGTGATGCATCATAAGGACCTTCCTCTAGAGCTGACAGAGAGAGAAAGCCTTCCCCTGGAGCTGATGCCTTGAATTTGAACTTATAGCCTACTAGACTGTGAGAGAATAAATTTCTTTGTTAAAAACCATCTACTTGTGTTATTTCTGTTATAGCAGCACTAGACGACTAAGACAGAGTCCTAGTCCAGTTCTAAACAACTAGTTACTTATCGATTCCCAATGAATATAAGCATATTAAAGGTTCTGAGAAGCATAGTAGTTAAAAAAATCTGTTACCACTTACATAATGTTGCTGCAGGTCAAGCACTGTCCTGAGTGCTGTATTAATGTTAGCTCATTAAAACCACATAAAATCATTTGAGGCAGGGACTAGTGTTATCTTTATTCTGTAGCCGAGGAAACTGAGGCACAGAGAGGCTATGTTACTTGTTCCATGTGACATGACTAGTAAGGGTCAAGATGGTGTGATTCCATGCATTTAACTACTATGTCAAACTGACTTACATTTTTATTTTAATGCTTTTACTTTAAACAGCAGGTGGAACTGCAGTGTCACTTGCCTGTAATAAAATAGCAGTTAGTGTAGATTATGTTTGAGGTTGTGAGGAAAATACTATCTGAAACCATACCTATATGGAAATATAAAAAGAGGTCTCCACTAGCCAGTTAATGTCTCCATCTTCCTTTACCAGTACAGTCATATGCAACCAATGTGAGTTGGCTTCTCCAATAAGGTGAACAATTACATACCAAATGGAAATCCAAAGTAGAGTGGGTAGACTGCCAGTTGTGTGTAATACTGAGTGATGTACTTTTCCCAAAAGAGTTTATAATGAGGACTTGTACATACAAAGTCTGGTTAGTTTATGAAGACTCACACTGGCATTTCCAAAATTGGCATGGGATCACTGCACATCTTTCTGTTCACCTATATTATACTCAGGTCGTATTTCTAAGTTAGAGGGGAGCTTTTTTTTCTATCCAGAGCCAGTCAGAAGCTAAATGTCAGTGCCCCTACTGTAGAATAAGGCTATTGCTGAACCTCTGTAATGAAATGATAGATAGATAACTAACAGTGTGAACTGGCTCATAGGAGCCCAGAGCCATATAATCTACTTGTTTATAGCTTATAAGTGATTATGAATGGGTGAAAGTCAGACAAGTTTTGTTTTGGTTATATTTCCTCTGTACACTCAAAACAAGATTTTTACATAGGTGACATTTGCTATCATGGTAGTGCACAGCATTCCCCAAACTCTGATCTAATGCTAATGTCCTACGAGATGGCAGTGAGTGGTCTGTTAAAAAAAGGAATTCCATAATCAAATTAATTTGGAAAATTCTAATGTTATTTTCTCTCTCTTCTTGATTCAGAATGAATGGTAGCAAATCAAGGGGTCTGAGGAGTTCTGCAGTTAATATGCCTGATTAACATGTTTATTTCAGCGTTCTGAACTTATTTGATATTAAAATCCTCTATTTTGGGACACTAGTTTAACATCTTCTGGCACACTGTGTTATGCTAAACACAGAATGGGAAAAGCTGGTGTAGTGGAAAAAGCACAGGATTAGAAGTAGGGCTTCGAATTGGTTTGAACCAGTTTACTCATGGCTGATGAAGCAAAACCGGAACAGATTCGAATTTTTACAATTTGGGTGTTCCAGAACTATAGGTTTACTATAAGCTGGACTCGACTTGATACTAATGGGTTTGTTTGTTTTTTGTAACAATAACCAGAACAAGAAAAATTTTACAGGTCGAAGCCCTGCAATGGGAGACTCAGGAGGATGTAGTAGGTCCTTTCAGGAGCCTGATGTGTGAGATTGGATTATTGGCACGACTGTGGAGATCAGAACACATTGCTCAGTCGGCCGCCAAGAGATTTGGTTGCTATGCAACATGTACGCTGCCCTTGTTTTCTAAGAGAGAGATTAGGTTTCTAGCAGGGCCTCAGCCTGTAATTTTGCCCCTTGTGGTTATTGTTCTGGTTCACCCAAATTTTAAAAATTTGGGTCTGTTCTGGTTTCGCTTTCTTGGCCATGACTGAACTGGGAAGAACCAGTTTGAAGCCCTGATTCTAGGCTAAACATGCTTAGGCTACTATTTCACATTTTTGTTCTTTCTTTTTCTTTGATTCTCTGTTCATTTTTATTTTGTTTTGAACATTTTATTGTACTTTAGGTGAAAGTTTACATAGTAAATTAGTTTCACATTCAATAATTCATACACAAATTGTTGTGTGAGATTGGTTGCAGTCCCCACAGTGTGTTAGTGCTCTCCCCATTTCCACCCTGGGGTCCTCATTTCCATTCATCCGGTTTCCCTGCCCTTTCCTGCCTTCTCATCTTTGCTTTTGGGCAAATGTTGCCCTTCTGGTCTCAGTTGATTGTTCTGAGGAGCATATTCCTTATAGGTGTTTTTGTTTATTTTATAGGCGTGTCTGTTATTTGGCTGAAAAGTGATCTCTGGGAGTGGCTTCAGTTCCACGTTAGAAGGATGTCTTAGGGCTATAGTCTCTGTGGGTCTTCCAGTCTCTATCAGACCAGTAAGTCTGGTCTTTTTTATGAATTTGAATTTTGTTCTACATTTTTCTACTACTCTGAGAGTTGGTATTGTGTTTCTGGTCAGAGTGGTTGGTGATGGTAGCTGGGTACCATCTAGTTGTTCTGGTTTCAGGCTAGTGGAGACTGTGGTTCATGTGGACCATTAGTTCTTTGTATTAATTGTTTCCTTGGATCTTTGGTTTTATTCACTCTCCTTTGCTCCAGATGAGAAGAAACCAATAGTTGTATCTTAGATGGCCGCTTGCAAGCTTTTAAGACCCCAGACGCTACTCAACACAGTAGGATGTAGAACATTATCTTTATGAACTGTGTTATGCCAGTTGACCTAGACGTCCCCTGAAAGCATGGTCCCCAGACACCTCCCCCTGTTACTCTGTCTCTCAAAGTGTTTGATTGTGTTCAGGAAACTTCTTAGCTTTGGTTTAGTCCAGTTGTGCTGGCTTCCCCTGTAGTGTGTGCTGTCCTTCCCTTCACCTAAGATGATTCTTATCTACTATCTAGTTAGTGAATAATCCTCACCCTTCCTCCCCATCCTCATAACTATGGTCCTAAGCCTTCAATCCCAGTAGCTCAGTCCTGTGAAGTGTTTGGTTATGTCTAAGAAGTTTCCATAGCTGTGCCCCCTATGTGTTCTGTTATATATATGAATATACATGCAGTACATATAAAGATGTATGTAGAAATATCCATACCCATACCTATTTATGTGTGTGGGTGTACTCCTGTATGACCTCCCACCCCTATTTAGCATACATATCTACCTATGTATTCACTAATAAATCATTGTTTATTATTACTGTTGTTGCAGGGTTGTATATGCCACAGTATTTACCATAGTTGTTCTGTATTCTTGCATACCTCTCAGTGTCATCCTTTGCCTTGGTCATGTTGTGCTGACTTCCCCCATATTGTGTATTGCCTTTCCCTTCACCAGAATTAACATGTGTCTACTATCTAGTTAGTGATTCTCCCTCCTTCCCCCTCCCATCCCTGGTAACCATCAAAGAATGTTTCTTTCTGTGTGTAAACCTTTTCTTGACATTTTATAATAGAGGTCTCATACATATTGTCCTTTTGTGATTGACGTATTTCACTCAGCATAATGTCCTCCAGATTCATCCAAGTTGTAAGATGTTTCGTGGATTCATCATTGTTCTTCGTTGTTATGTAGTGTTCCGTTGTGTGTATGTACCACAGTTTGTTCATCCATTCATCTGTTGATGGGCCCTTAGGTTGTTTCCATCTCTTTCTGTTGTGAATAATGCTACAATGAACATGGATGTGCATATGCCTGTTCATGTTATGGGTCTTATTTCTCTAGGATATATATCTAGGAGTGGGATGGCTGGGTCATATGGTATTTCTAGCTTTTTAAGAAAGTTTTCCATAGTGATTGTACCCTGTGTTTTTGTTCTTAACAGCTTTGCTACTTTGAGATAGTTACCTAATCTCTCTAAGCTTCATGATTACAATACCGTGAAGTGTTGTTTTGAACATTAAATGAAATACACCCACCCCTCACTTATCAACATGGTTAGGTTCCAAAAAACAGGTTGTTATGGGAAAATTGGCCTTATGTGAAAATGGAGTATGACCACATCAGATCACAAAATGGAGGATGACTACTTCATTACATAACTGCCAAACCACTGAGAATCATGGCCCAGCCTAGTTGACACATAACCTTAACCATCACAGCCAGCATTATTCTCGCCTCACACCTTGGTATTCCTTACTGCTAGACATATGTCATTAATGCACAAAATAGTTGGATAGTAGATTTTTTACTCGTGTCATAATGTGAAATGTTGGATAAGGAGGTAAGTTGATAAGTGAGGATAAGTGTAAAGAAAATGCCTACATAGATGTTCAAACAATGTAGCCATTACCTGTTACTCTCGTTCTCCTCCTCTTATCATCATCACATCCTCCTCTTCCTCATCATCAGTGGATGCCCTCTACTACCACAAACATTCCTCCCATGCTCATGTCCCCATGTGGGCTCACCAGCCATCCAACAACCTCCTTGGCTTCTGCACCCTATCCCACAACTTGACCATACCTCTGCCCTATATATGATTGTTCTGGGCATGGGTCTGCCTGCAGTTGTCCTAGACCAGTCTAATTTCAGATACCCATCTTTTCCTTTTCAATGAAACCCACTTAAAATAAATACACTTTAAGATAAATGAGTATGTTCTTTATATTTTATTCATGGATTTCTTGACCTAGGAGAAAAGTTAGGCATGTAAACAGCATTAACAGGAAAGGGAAGCTTAAGTCTGCTGGTGGACTTGGAAGGTTTCCTAGAGGGAGGTGGCTCTTAACGTTGAGAAAAAGATGAGTAGGAGTTTGCCAGGCAGACAAGTCATTAAGTGTAGATTTTTTTTTTTAGGTCAAGAATGTAATTGCTCTCACCTTTTAGTGCTCTGCACTGATTTATCCTCCCATTATGTATTTCTTTCTTGGCCTCTTCACTGTACCTTTGGGATCCTCATTCCATAGTAAATTAATTTCCCTATGTCCCAAACTTCTTCATAGAATACTCTGCTCTCAAGCCATGCAGAAATGTGAGAGTCCCGTGGAGAGCTGTTTCCCGACATCTATCATCTGAACTGAAGATTCATACATTCAATTTAATATTGAACATCTCTACGTGGATGTCCTAAAAGGAACCTCAGTTAAACATGTTCAAAATTGAACTCTTTATCTTTCTCCAGATATTCCCTATAATTTAGTTGGACACCTCCAACTCAATGACGGAAAAGAAATCTAGAAGTCATGAATAGAACCCTGTAGGAGCAAATAAGAGGTAATACCCTGTTTGTGGTGGCTTGAAGGGTGGGCATTAGGGAAAGCTTGACAGAGGTGGTGACACTGAAAAGAAACCCTAGTGGATGAAAAAACTGTGAAGAGTGTTGAAGGAAAAGAGAACAGTGTATCTAAAGCATGTGTTGAGGAAACTGTGGCATGCTGAAGACCTGAAAATATATGGTTAGGCAAGGTCGGTAAGGCAGAACCAGATTCAGGAGGAGGCCAGGTAGCCAGCTGCACAGGGTGTCAGCCTATAATGGGCACTAAAACACTGAAGTGTTAAATGGTAAACAGTACCAGCTAATTCGTGTTTCTATTTACAGCTTATTACATAACTGGAAAAATAGAAATAAGTCCCTCTTTCACTGAAAGATATAGTACCTTGAGTAGAAATTTAAATGAAAAGTGTTCCTAGCAGGTGCTTACTTCTCATTGTTGAATGCAGATTGCATGTTCCAACTACAGGTGGCACAACTAAAGACATCAAAGGACAGTCACCTATATTCAGCAGCAAAGTATAGGACTGTTTATTTGGAATGAGAAATTTAGCCAGCAGCTCTATTTTAAATGGTTCACTATGCCTCCCAAGAAGTTGTCAGGATTTGGAAATTGTATGGAATAAATTAGTGTCATAAATATTTTACATTAAACATAAGGATGAATAAAATTTTATTATTAGAAAACCGGTTTCTTCCCACTCTTGCTTAAAAATAAAAGGGTGAAGAAATATTTAAAGAATATGGATTTGATTGGATGCCAAGTTATTAGCCACTTTTTTGTCATCTGGCTCTGGATATGGGAGAGTAATAAGAGATGAGGCTACAGAGATCAACAGGGGACAGGTAACTAGCAGACCATATAAGCAACGTAGAATATGAAATTTATCTTGTGTGTTGTTGAAAGCCACGGAAAGGATTTAGCTTAAGAGATTGGCATAATCCCATTTACATTTCGGACGAATCACTCCACTAGCCATGCAGAAGATAGCCTGAGCAGAGAGAGGAGGGAGTGTGATTAAGGGCAAGAAAACCACTTAGGAGACTGTTGATCTAGTCTGAGTATGAAACGATGAGTTATTGTAATCAGTGCTTGTGGGGATGAAGAGGACATCAGAGATTCAGAATCTTTTTTAAGAGGCAGATGCCACATGATTTGGTGACTGATTGGGTATGGGGGATAAGGTGGAGAGGTAAGAGTCTAGAATGACTTATTCATCCATTCATTCCTAAAATATATTAGTCTCCTACTTTGTGCCAGAAACTGCTGGAACTTAGGAATCCAAAGATAAGTAAAACACAATCCCTGTCTTCAGGTAGATGAAGTAGAAATACATATAAATGATTGTAAGATAGTATAATGGGACTGTAGCAAAATTATGTACAAGCTAGAGTGGGGAATGAAGAGGAGGAAGTGATTTGCTGTATACTTGGAAAGTTTGAGGAGGTTTTCATAGAGGAGGTGGCCCTTGAGTTGAGTCTTCAAGAACACATGGAGTTGGTTGGATGGTCCTGGATCATCCTGGTGAAAGCATTCCTGGGAGAGAGTGCTGTGTGTGCAAAGGCTCATAAGTTTAAAACAACATCACTTATTTGGGTAATGAAACTTCAAGTTTTTGCAACGTGACTAAGTGTGTGAGAATGAGGAGCTAAGGGAGGAGAGCGGCCACAAGCAGTAAATAAAAGAGAAGGATGAGGTGATAGAAAGGCTAGATCACAAAGTGCTTTTGAAACCCCCATGCTGATGAGTTTGGCCTTGTCCTTGAAGGCAATGTGTAGTCACTGAAGACTTTAAAACAGGGGAGTAACTTGGTCTGCATCATATCTTTGAAACATACAAACAGCATTCTGCAAATAGAGTTGGTCATTCTTTTTGTGTTTCTTTTGTACTTAGTAATCACTTGTCACGCTGGAGTCAGACTGAGAGGGTTTGAATCCTGGATCCACCAGCTACTTACCATTGGACCTCAGGCAAGTCATTTGACCACTTAGTCTTTTTCCTCTTCTGTAAAATGGGTATATTAACAATAACTCCTACATTGGGTCTTGGTGAGTATTAAAAGAGAGAATGTATGTAAAATGTTTGTAACAGTGCCTTAAGCACTGTGAGCACAAAACAACTAATATTATTTTTGTTTGTGTGTACAAGACAATGTAACATACCAGACTTTGACCTTCTTGAGGACAAGAAGTGTGCCTACTTTCATGTTCCCAGAACCGTGGCATAGTGCATGGCTGTTGTGGACACAATGATATGCCACCAAGATTCCCCTACAGTGCAGGACTTGTTGCCCCAACTGTTGGGAGTACTGTCAGCGGATAGCCTTCAGTTGTCGGCCCCTTCAGACATCACCTCACCTGCAGAGAGCTGCCTTGCTCAAGGTTAAATCACTTCCCAAGGAGGCTTAGACACAATGAGTTAATCAATTTAGGAGTAACAGCCGGGTAGTAGGGTCCCTGGGTGGCACAAATGATTTGCCCTTAACTACTAATCTGAGGGTTGGTGGTTCAGACCCACCCAGTGGTGCCAAGAAAGAAGGCCTGGTGATCTGCTTCCGTAAAGATTACAGCCAAGAAAACCCTATGCAGTAGTTTTTTTCTGTAACACTTAGGGTTGCCGTGAGTCGGGATCGACTCAATGGGCAGCGGGTTTGGTTTTTGGTTTATTCTGGTAATATCCACTCAACATGGTGGAGGAGGGCAACTCTGAAGGGCAGGTGTAACTTCAGAGGTCCCTGCGGGTTGGACAGTGCTGTCATAGGGCTACATGACAGCTGGACTTCTCCCCTTGTGTACTCTTGCTTCCTTCCACCCCCTCCCAGGGGGGTTTATCCCAAGGGCACTCCTTAGTAAATAACTTACACATTGAAGTCTATCTCAGAACTGACTTCCTAGGGAACCCAGCCCACAATTACAGCATTTAGTAAATAATAACTGTTAGTTGAATGAATGAATGCTCATCTTATTTTTGCTGCTGAGTGTGAGAATCATTCTCTCTTCATCTTTATGGGGATGTAGTAAACCATGTGTTGTGAAAGGAGAATATGCTCTTACGTACGTAAATACAGGTATAAATTGTACTCTGGTTTCTCTACTTGTAATGAAACCATGTTCATCCTTGTTGTTGTTAGGTGCCATTGAGTCAGTTCCAACTCATAGTGACCGTGTGTATGACAGAACAGGACACTGCCCGGTCCTGTGCCATCAACGATCGTTGTTATACTTAAACCTGTTGTTGCAGCCACTGCGTCAGTCCATCTTGTTGAGGGTCTTCCTCTTTTTTGCTGACCCTGTGCTTTACCAAGCATAATGTCCTTCTCCAGGAATTGATCCTTCCTGATAACACATTCAAAGTATGTGAGATGTAGTCTAGCCATCCTTGCTTCTAAGGAACATTCTGGCTGTACTTCTTCCAAGACAGACTTGTTCATTCTTTTGGCAGTCCATGGTATATTTAATATTCTTTGCCAACATTGTAATTCAAAAGCGTCAACTCTTCCTCGGTCTTCTTTATTCACTGTCCAGCTTTCGCATGCATATGAGATGATTTGCAAACACCATGGCTTGAGTCAGGCGCACCTTAGTCTTCAAGGTGACATCTTTGCTTTTTAACACTTTACAGAGGTCTTTTGCAGCAGATTTGCCTGATGCAATGTCATTTGATTTCTTGACTGCCGCTTCCATGGGCTTTGATTGTGGATCCAAGTAAAATGAAATCCTTTACAACTTCAGTCTTTTCTCCGTTTATTATGATGTCGCTTATTGGTCCAGATGTGAGGATTTTTGTTTTCTTTATGTTGAGGTGTAATCCATACTGAAGGCTGTAGTCTTTGATCTTCATCAGTAAGTGCTTCAAGTCCTCTTCACTTTCAGCAGGCAAGCAAGGTTGTGTCATCTGCATGACATAGGTCGTTAATGAGTCTTCCTCCAATCCTGATGCCAAGTTCTTCATGTAGTCCAGCTTCTCGGATTATTTGCTCAGCATACAGATTGATTAAGTATGGTGAAAGGATTCAACCCTGATGCACACCTTTCCTGACTTCAAACCAGGCAGTACCCCCTTGTTCTGTTTGAATGACTGCCTCTTGATCTGTGTACAGGTTCCTTGTGAGCACAATTAAGTGTTCTGGAATTCCCATTCTTCACAATGTTATCCATAATTTATTATGATCCACACAGTCGAATGCCTTTGCATAGTCAATAAAACACAGGTAAACATCTTTCTGGTATTCTCTGCTTTTAGCCAAGATCCATCTGACGTCAGCAATGATATCCCTGGTTCCATGTCCTCTTCTGAATCTGCCTTGAATTTCTGGCAGTTACCTGTCAATGTACTGCTGCCATCCCTTTTGAATAATCTTCAGCAAAATTTTACTTGTGCATGATATTAATGATATTGTTCAATAATTTCCATTTTCGGTTGGATCGCCTTTCTTGGGAATAGGCATAAATATGGATCTCTTCCAGTCATTTGTCCAGGTAGCTGTGTTCCAAATTTCTTGGCATAGACAAATGAGCACTTCCAGTACCTCATCTATTTGTTGAAACATCTCTTCCTTCAGTACCATCGGTTCTTGACAATATGCCACTAAGTGACCTCATTCAGTGCCATGAGGAGGAGAAGAATCATCCAACTGAGCACTTCCAGCGCTGCAGGATGTCTTGAAAGAGCCACTATGAGAGGAAAATGCTTCGGTTTTAAGAGATCACTAAAACAATATGAAAAGAAACTATGTTAATGATGTATTGCTTAAAAGATATTTAATGCAAGAAACTTTTGAAAATATTATATAAAGTAAATCAACTCAGCACACCATGTAAAAATTTAGTTTCTTGTTTCCTAGTGTTCCTCTTGGTAAGAAAGGACCTTTACTTTCTTGAGTTTTTACTCTCTTATTCTCATATATAACTAACTAACCAGTTGCTAACTAACTGACTTCTGGGGACCCAATAAACAGTTGTTAAATTGAATTGATTTGAAAGGATCTGTGGCGAGTTCTCTAGTAGATCGACAGATTTGTGAGTAGATGAGGACTTGTAGTGAACCAGTTGTTTGTTCTTACTCTAACATATGTCTGTTGATAACTAAAACTTATGATTCTCTTAAGTTTCATAGCATTCTGAAGACTTGATATTATCTGGGTGCCATGTGACTTGCGGGGTTTCAGATTATGAATTATTATTGTTAGGTTTTTGACTAACTGCATAAAATAAAATTGGTAGGAAACTTCAAATTTAAATAAATAAATTCGTTCTTATTTTACACTTGTTCAAAATGCAACTTCCCTCTGCTCCCAACACAATTTATTAAATAAATGCAGCCTAATTACATGTCAAATATTTCTTTTCTTTTTATAATACACAAAGGTATTTTTCTACCATTTAGTGATTATTTGGAACCTGGCCAACTAGAAAACATATACCAACTGCTGAACATCCTACTCAAAGTCTCCTCTACACAAGAGGCTTAGGGAGTGTTGAAACATAAATCCATTAAAGCTGGATAACGCTCAGAGGGAGCAGTGGCCAGATGGCTATCAAATGCTCAGAGTAGTTTAAAAAGCACAAAGCCATTTGTTTTCCTTATCAAATTAAACATATTGGTTGTGATATTTCAAAGCATTATTTAGCTAAATGTCTGTAGTGCTGGACATACTGTGTAGATCCAGCACACTAATATAGCCCTATATTAGGACTGTGTTACTTAAATTGCAGAAGGCAAAATAAAGGCCCAGCTGCTAAGACGTTTTTAGGGATCTCTGACTCTGACACTGAGTTGTCATTCTTGAAGGTCATTTTGGAAGAGTCTAAGGGTAAGGTTCTCGAATATGAGTTTGAATAATTATAACTGAATTCATGTTGATTTCAGAATTTAAAACACCAGTTGTTTTTTTCAGTTTTGGGGGTACATTGTGTCATTCACTCTAGTTCTTCATCCCTTTCTATAACTGTGTTGCAGCAGTGTACTCACAAACTCAATTTTGGATTAGGCTTTATGATATACCTTGAATAATAGAATAGGGTGAGAGTAACAGTGTGCCAGTTCTGAGCCTATGTCTCAAGAGGCTTGTGTGTTTCTACTTGTTCTTGGACCTCTGCCTTTTCCAGGAACAGAACATTGCTCAGACTAGGCCACTGGACACAAAAGGAAGATGAGAGAAAATGGAACCAAACCTAGCCCAGCTCAGCCAATTCCCAGATATGTGAGCAGGCCGATCTGAGATTAGCAGAGCTGTCCAGCCTATCCCACCCTAGATCAGCCACCTCCCAATGTGTGAGCAAGCACAGCTGAGATTACAAAATTGCCTAGCTGAACCCAGTGTAGGTCAGCCAAATTCCAGGTATAGGAGCAGGCACAGTGGGGTGATTAGCAGAGCTACCCAGCCAAGCTCGGTCTAGATCAGCCAAGTCCCAGATGTACGAGCCAGCACAGTGGAGATTAAGCAGAACTGCCCAGCTGAGCCCAGTCGAGATTAGTTGACCGTAAAATCGTGAGCTAAATGAATGCTTACCATTGTATGCCACTGAGATTTTGTGGTTGTCACAGTGTTATCATGGCCATAGATAACTGATAATTTGTGTACAAGACATGTAAAAAGTAAAAAGACATATTATGTTATAATGTGAACTCTATTGCTAAGAGTGAAGACCAGATTTATAGACTGTTACACAGATTTATCCAAGCAGAATGATTTTATTCCCTCTCTATTTATCCTAACTCTAAAACCTAACTATACTCTCTAAGATAAGTAGATTGGGAGGAATTAAACCAACTAAGACAGTCTTTAAATTAGTGTAACTACTCTGTGATTTATCGTAAACCTTCCTTCTGAATTCAGAAAGCAATATTTACTTTTTTTTTTCTCACACTTTTAGTTACCCAGTTATTTATACTTATATAGAAGTAATTCTCAAACATTGGGCCTTGTATTTCTGAGAGGACAGGTGCATAGAATTATTGCAAATGGTACTGGAAACCATATTTATGTACATTTTCACACAATTTTGTATAATTAGTGTTTTACACGAAAGGCTGGGAATGACCATCAAAGAGTATTTCTTGTAAAGCAGTGAATAATCTGAAAATATAATTAAGAAAACAGTTCCATTCACAATGGCATCAAAAAAAAAATGATTAAGAACAAATTGGTTCACAGAAAGTGCAAGTCTTAGACATAGAAAACTACAAAATATTGCTGAGAGAAATTAAGGACGATCTGAATAAATAGCAAGACATTTCATGCTGATAGATTATAAGTCTTAATATTGTTAACATGACACATTGGTCTATGGATTCAGTGTAAACCCTACGAAATTCCCAGCTGGCTTTTTTTGCAGAAATTGACAAGCCAATCCTAAAATCCATATGGAAGAGCAAGGGACCCAGAATAGCCCAAACAAACTTGAAAAAGAACAAAATTGTAAGAGTGACACTTTGCGATTTGAAAACTTACTTTATAACTTTATAAAGTTACAGTAATCAAGATAGTGTGGTAGTTATGTAAAGATTAATGGAGCAGAATTGAGATTCCAGAAATAAATTCATGGTCAATTTATGTTTGACAAAGTTGTCAAGGTAATTTGATAGATAAGGGATGATTTTTTCAACAGATGGTTCTGGGACAGTTGGATAGAGAATGCAGAATATTAATTTACACCATTACCTCACACAGTATACAAATATTAACCCCAAATCTATCTTACCACAATGTGAGAGGTAAAACTCTAAAACTTCTAGAAGAAAATCTTTGTAACCTTGGGCTAGGCAAGTTCTTAGATTTAACACCACATGCATGATCCATAGAAGAAAATATTGATAAATCAGACTTCATAAAAATAAAAAGTTTCTATGCTTCAGAAGCCATCATTAAGAAAGTGAAAAGACAACCCACAAACTGGGAGAATAATATTTGTAAGTCTTATATCTGAAAAGGACTGGTATCTAGAATAATTAAAGAACTTTTGCAAGTTAATTATACGAAGACAAACAACCCAATTTAAAAATGGGCAAAATATTTGAATAGACACTTCACCAAAGAAGATAAATGGATGGTAAATAAGTACATGAAAAAAATGCTTAATGTCATTATACATTATGACAACACAAAAACCCCAATAAGATACCACTACCACTGCTAGAATAGCTATAACCAAAAAGGCAGACAATAGCTAGTGTTGACAAGAACGTGGAGAACTTAGAACCCTCATACATTGCTGGTGGGAATGTAAAATGGTGTCGTCACTTAAAAAAATAGTTAATTATAAACATACCATACGACCTAGCAATTCCACTTCTAGATAATCTACCCAGGAGGTATGAAAACACATGTTCCTACAAAGACTTGTGAAAGAATGTGCATAGCAACATTTTTTATAGCATTTAGAAACTGGAATCAATCCAAATGTCTTGTCAGCTGGTGAAAGGATAAACAAAATGTGACTTATCCATACAATATGATACTATTCAGCAACAAAAAGGAATAAACTATTGATACATTCTACAACATGAGTAGATCTCAGAAACAGTAAGTGAAGTAAGGCAGATGTAAAAGATGACTTATTATATGGTTCTATTTATATGCAGTGTCCAGAAGAGGCAAATCGATAGAGACAGAAAATGATCAATGGTTGCCTGGGACTGGGAGTGGGTATTGACTACACATGGCCATGAGGGAACTTTTTGAAGTGATAGAAATGTTCAAAACTGGAGTATGGGGACCGTTGAACAGCATTATGAATTTACTAAAAATCATTGAATTGTACATTTAGAATGGGTAAATTTTATGGTATGTAAATTACACTGCAATAAAGCTGTGAACAATGGCACTGAAAACGTGTTTATTTTATACTGTCACCCCAAATTCCACTAAAACAGCAACAAACAAGATACACATAAACCCATAGCCACAAAGAGAACAGTAGAGGAGACAACAACACGAGAAGAATAAACATTTCAAAAATTAATTCTGAAATCAACTCATATTTGTGTCAGTTGATTTTGAGAAGGGTATCAGAATCATTCAGTGGGGAAAGAATAGTTTCTTCAGCTAATGGTGCTGGGACAACTGGATTTCCACATGTACAAGAATGACGTTGAACCGTTACTTCACGTGCTATATAAAAATTAAAAATTTATAAAATTTTTAAAATAAAAAATAATTCGCTAGCATGTTCTGGCAGAATCCACAGTACTCCCTGGGCTTGGATTTTGATAGTGCTTCTTCAGAATGGGGGGAATATAATACTAGATTATCAAGAATTCGTTGACTTGGGGCACTTTCTTAGGACTTAGGATTTAACATCCCGACAATGACAGCGGGGGATGAGAGAAACTCTGCTATTGTGTCTCTCAGAAGCCTGGAGAAAGTGATGGCTCGTGCCGTGGGAAGCGAAAATGCCAGATTGCTCTTGCAGATGATAGAGGAAGGCTGAAGGAAGTGGGCATGCTAGAATGGATATATTATGTGAGGCCAGAATTCCAACCAAAGCATTGTGTCCCACAGGGGAACCCACCATTTACCAAGGCCGTCAGGAATGTGATAGTGAAAGGGGCCCTAGCATCACTAAAAAGTTCAGTGATGGCTCTTTTCTGAAGGCCAGTCATGACGGTAGGAGAGCTGGGCTTATTAACAGCCATGGGGGTGATGGGTGATAGAGGAATAGATACCAGAAGCCAGAACTGAAACATATGTCAATAAAGATGATTTTTTTAAAAAAGAACTACTTGGGTGATTCTGAGGTACATCTAGGTTTAGGATCCCCTATCTCTGGCGGCTAACTCAGTGTTGTTTCCATTAAACCAGTATGGCTCTCTTCTTGTATATTTAGCTCTGCTCAGAAACAAACAACAAATGTTTCTCTCCTATAACAAAAGTTAACCATTCATTGCAGATATTTAGGGAAAAAAAGATAAAGAAGACAAAAGAATTTTTGGTATCATGTATTACACTAAAATGAGCATTCTTATAGCTGAAATTCCATGCATCTCCATGATTATTATTTCCTTCAGATAAATTCTTAGAAGCAGAATTGTCATGCCCCAGATGATGCACAATTTTAAAGTTTTTGGCACGTGCTGCCAGATTGTCTTCATAGACTCAACAAATTACTCTCCCAATTACAGCCTATCAACATTCCCTTTCCCCATGCCATTGCCAACACTAGTTATTATAGTTTTGTAAGGTTTTGTCAGTTTAATTGGTGAAGGTTGTGTATCTTTATTTACATTTCCTTATTTTTGAAGGGAGCCCTTGGTGGCACAGTGGTTATACGCTTGACTGCTAACCAAGAGGTCAGCAGTTCGAATCCACCAGCTGCTCTGAGGAAGAAAGATGTGACAGTCTACTTCCATAAACATTACAGCCTTGGAAACCCTATAGGACAGTTCTACTCTATCCTACAGGGTTGCTAGGAGTCGGAATCGCCTCGATGGCAAAGAGTTTGGTTTATTTTAATACTTGTGAGGTTGAACTTTTTCATGTTTTATCTTGTTTTTATGTGTGTCATTCATATTTATTTAATTCATACAACTGCCAATTTGGGGTAAATGTTACTTTTTTATTTTTGATTTTTAATAGAGCTTTATATAGTAAAGCATTTTTCCTCCCAATTTGTCATTTGATGCCAATTTTTTTCTTAGTGTGTTTTTTTCTTGCATGATTCTTTGTTGATTTGGTAAGTTTTGTTACATCATTTATTACATCTTTCCTTTTCCTACTAAATTGTCTTGACATCTTGAGCATATATTTGTATATGATATATACTTGAAATTTATCAAGCGTTTTATTCTGTTTTACTGAGCTTGTTTTTACTGTGATAACACTGTGCTTTTAAAATAATTTTGTAATACAGGTACCCTCTAGTTTTCTTCTTTTACACAAATTTCTTGATGGATCACATACATTTATTCTTCCTGATGGGCATAAGATTAATTTTGTTAAGTTCCAAAGTAAATTTCATTGGACTTTTTAATTGTGTTCACTTTATATTTTGAGAAGAATTGGCATTTGTTTTCATATTCAGTAACATGGCATATATCTTCATTTATTCATTTATTCTTGTACAGTTTTGTTTCCTCAAATAAGGTTTTGTGATGTTTTGGTGTATCTTAAATATTTCTTAGTATTTCATTCTTCAGCTATATTTTTTGTCCCCCTACCTCCCCTGCCATATGGTTCTCTTCTTGACTAAAAATTTTAGATAGTGATCTTATGCACTCCCCTGCTTCCCTGGCCTACCAAATCCACTGTGCATCTTTTGCCAAAATAGAGAATGGACAAATACATAGGTGAATTAAAAAGGAGAGCAAACACTGAGATAAATGGATATCTAGGAAAGGATGTTTGTGCTTTAAGACCTTAGAGAGGGTGCTTGATGAAGGAGGTGGGGCCAAGATGGCAGAGTAGTCAGATGCTTCCAGTGGACCCTCTTACAATAAAGACCTGAAAAAAACAAGTAAACCAATTATATATGACAATCTAGGAGCCCTGAACATCTAAGGCAAAGTTGAGGAGCTGGACTGAGTGGCAGGGGGAGGGAGAGATGGTTTGGAAGCAGCGAGGAGTTGCCATACCCAACCTGGTGAGAGCCTGAGCCCTTCAGGCCTGGGCAGCTGGGGGTGAGCGGTGAGACAGGCACACAGTGGTGCTCGGGAGGTGCATTTTCCGCACAGGGGAGACCCAGTGCCGGAGAGTCTACACGGCCACCCAGAACCAGTGAGAAGCAGCCCTCATCGGCGAAAGATAAGTACTTGTGTTCGGCCTACCACATGGATCAAAAACAGCCCCCTTAGGGAAAAACCTGTCTCCCATTTACCTCGCTATTCCCTGCTCTCCACTGGGTCCCGGACCGGCTTCAGTAATTGCCAAGTCCCCTGGGCCGGAAGTAGGATCCATTACACGCCCTGAGCCATTCTCCCGGCCTTGGAGAGTGAACAAATTAACAAATGGGAAAAAATAAACTGCCAGCTCCCCTAAGCCAGGTACCCAGAGTAGGCACAGCTCCTTTGTCTAAGCACAGGCATAAGAGATCCACGGACACTTGAGTGCCTTTCCCCCTGCAGAGACTTGTGCAGGCCCATTTCAACAGTGTAGGCCCTCATTACTGCAGTACGACAGGGTATATACCAGAACTCTAACTTCAACTGTTTCAGCTGTGAAGTGGCAGGTTCTTGACATTTGACACTGCTCTGCCCATTAAGCAGGGTCTTCACTTACCTACATCAGGGTCCTGAGGTCTGGGGGCAGTCCTGCTGTCTCACACGGGGTCGCTATGAGTCAGAACCGACGGGAGGGCAACAGCATATGTTAGTCTCAGCAGGAAGCACCAGGTTCAGATTGGAAACCAGCTGCAGGGTTTAAGAGTTAGATATTGTACATTTTTGTCACATATTAGCCTAGGCAAACTGGGCGGACCTGAAAATAGACTAAAGCAGAGAAACAGATAGCAAGGAAATTTTAGGAAGTTTGGCCAAGTTTTGGTTTTCCCAAAGGTTTTGGGATAAGTTCTTCTAAGTCTGTTTTGTTATCTATGGTGAAGAGAGATTTTTTTTTTTTAAACAGTAGTTGACTAAGCAGGTATTCAATAAATAATTGACAGAGTTAAATTATTTTCACAACTGGCAGGAGATTTCAAATACTAATTGCACACTTTTTTTTTTTGGTCACTTGCGTAGTCTGTAAATAGCGAATTCTATCTAGGAACCAGCAAGCTGACGCAGAGGCAGAGATAATGGAGAATAGCTAGATTTGCAAATAGTTGACCCCTATTTCAGAGATGGAGCCCTGGTGGTGCAGTGGTTAAGAGCGTGACTGCTAACCAAAAGGTCGGCAGTTTGAGTCCACCAGCCACTCCTTGGAAACTCTGTGGGCGCAGTTCTACTCTGTCCTGTAGGGTTGCTATAAGTCAGAATCGAGTTGATGGCAACGGGTTTATTTCAGAGATACTCCCGGGCTGGAGAATCTAAGAGTAGATAGAGGGTAGCTGTTCTCTTTCCTGCTTCGCCCGTCTCTTGCCTTTTCTGACATCATTCTTGAAACACTTTTGGAACATATTGCTATACTAATATGTTGAATATACCGTGGACTGCCAGAATAATGAACAGATCTGTCTTGGAAGAAGTACAGTCGGAATGCTCCTTAGGAGTGATGATGGCGAGACTATGTCTCATGTACTTTGGACATGTTATCAGGAGGGACCAGTCCCTGGAGAAGGACATCATGCTTGGTGAAGTAGAGGGTCATCTAAAAAGAGGAAGATCCTCAACGAGATGGATTGACACAGTGGCTACAACAAGCTCATACATAGCAATGATTGTGAGGGTGGCGCAGAACCGGGCAGTGTTTTGTTTTGTGGCACATAGGGTTGCTGTGAGTGGAACCAACTTGATGATACCTAACAACAACAATATGTGCTAGGTATTGGACTCAATTTGGGTAAATACGCTTTGAGGTGTATGTTATAGGAGATGCTCTGTTTTTTTTGTAACAGCTTAATTGAGATATAATTTGCATTCTATACAATTCACCCATTAAAATTGTACAGTTCAGAGTTTGTATATACTCAGAGTTGTGCAACCATCACCACAGTTTTAGAGTACACCACAATTTTCATCACTCCCAAAAAATCCCTGTACAGTTTAGCTATCACTCGTCAATCCCCCATACTCCCATGACTAGACAACCAATAATCTACTTTCCATTTCTATGAATTTGCCTATTCTGGGCATTTCATATAAATGGTATGGAATAGTATGTGGTCTTTTGTGACTTGCTTCTTTCACTTAGCATAAAGTTTTCAAGATTCATCCATGTTGTAGCACGTATCAGTATTTCATTTTTTGTGGCAGAATAATATTCCATTGTGTGGATGTATCACGTTTTATTTATCCATTCATCAGTTGATGGACACTTGGCTTGTTTGCAACTTTTGGCTATGGATATGAATAATGCTACTATGAACATTCATGAATACAAGTTTTTTGTATGGACATATGTTTTCGTTACTCTTGGGTATATATTTAGAAGTGTTATTAAATGGTAACTGGATCAAATGGCAATTCTATGTTTAATCTTTTGAGGAACTTCAGACTGTTTTGCAAAGCAGCTATTTTACATTCCCATGAACAGTGCATGAGGGTTCCAATTACTCCACATCCTCACTTGTTTTTTCCATTTTTCTGATTATAGCCATCCTAGTAGGGGTCGCCATGAGCCAGAATCGACTCGATGGCAATGGGTTTTTGGTTTGTCTTAGTGGAGTGAAGTAGGATCACCTTGTGGTTTTGATCTGCATTTCTCTAATGACTCATGATGTTGAGCATCTTTTCGTGTGCATCTCAGGAAACTGGTCCATTCCCCTCTCTCTGGTGCTTGTTGTTGTTTCCTTGTTGACCTTTTTTAGTGACTGGCTGGATTATTTCAGTGAAGTATATTCCCTCTGCAGTGTGAAACCTCTGTTGTACCTCAGAGGGCACAGCCTGGGCATGCACACAGTCACCCTAGGACGACAGTGATTTTAGCAGGGCTCTCTTTGCTGCTTTCCATGACCACACCCAGCTGATAAGCTCCACTAATTGTAGACTCATTGCAATATTGCTTTAATTTTTAAAAGTTTATTTTTTAAAATAAACTCATTTACTTACTTCCAGAAAACTCTAACTCCTAGAGAAGTTAAGAGGTTGCAGAAACCATGAGAGCATTCATTGGCCCTCAGACAAGTCAAGGCACAATACTGAAAACCTGGATAGTTAGAGATACAGCTTTAGCAGAATGACAGTTAAATGGTGTAGGAGCTCCGGTGTGCAGTGATTAAACATTCGGCTGCTAATCAAAAGGTCATCAGTTCAAACCTACCAGCTGCTCTGCAGGAGAAAGATGTAGTAATCTGCTTCTGTAAAGATTAGAGCGTTGGAAACTCTATGAGGCAGTTCTACTCTGTCCTGTAGTGTCTTAGTCATCTAGTGCTGCTATAACAGAAATAACACAAATGGATGGCTTTATCAAAGAGAAGTTTATTCTCTCACACTCCAGTAGGCTACAAGTCCAAATTGAGGGTGTCAGCTCCAGGGGAAGGCTTTCTCTTCTCTGTCGGCTCTGGAGGAGGGTCCTTGTCGTCAGTCTTCCGTTGGTCTGGGAGCATCTCAACACGGAAATCTCAAGGTCCAAAGGATGTGCTCTGCTCCCAGCACTGCTTTCTTGGTGGTATGAGCTTCCCATGTCTCTCTGCTCACTTCTCTCTTTTATATCTCAAAAGATAAATTGGCTTAAGACACTACCTAATCTTGTAGACCTCATCAGTATAACTGCTGCTAATCCGTCTTATTACATCATACTGATAGCATTTACAACACAGGGAAATTACATCAGATGATAAAATGGTAGACAATCATACAATACTGCGAATCATGACATAGCCAAGTTGACAGATATTTATGGGGGACACAGTTCAATCCGTGACATTCTACACTTTGACCCCCCAAAATTCATGTCCTTGCAGTATGCAAAACATATTTACCCCATCATATCACAGTGAAAGTCTTAAATCAACTCGAAGTCCAAAATAAAAAAAATTTCCTCTTCATCTGTGAAACCTAGAATACAAGTTATCTGCTTCCAAAGGTACAATGGCAGAACAGGCACAAGCTGGACATTTCCGTTACAAATAGGAGAAATTGCAGGGAAAGAAGGCATAACAGGCACAAAGCAAGTTAGCAGAACACGTTACATTAGCCCTCAAGGCTTGAAAATAATCCTCTGTTCTCTGAGACCATTCACACAATAGTCCTGCCCTCCAGACTCTAGGTATTAGCCATGACCTCAGGGGTTTCAAAGGGTGGATCCTTGGCCTCTGGTGTTTCTGAGGGTGGAGTTGCCACTCAGATGGACTAGGAGAGAGGTGCACCTAAAGCTGAGGGAGCAGAGTTGCTATCCCAGTGGGCTGGGAAGGCAGAGCTGAAGCCCAGGGACAATGGGCCTCCACTCAGGGAGAAGACTGATGACGAGGACCTTCCTCCAGAGCCAACAAAGAGAGAAAGCCTTCCCCTGCAGCTGACACCCTGAATTTGGACTTCTCGCCTACTTGACTGTGAGAAAATAGATTTCTCCTTGTTAAAGCCATCCACTTGTGTTTTTTCTGTTAGAGCAGCACTAGATGATTAAGACATGTAGGGTCACTATGATTCAGAATCAAGTCGACAGCAATGGGTAGTACTTGTAGGGGTGGTCCCTAAATGGTGCAAGTGGTTAAGCTTCTCAACTACTAGCTGAAAAGTTGGCAGTTCGAACCCACCCAGAGGCACCTTGGAAGACAGGCCTGGGGATCTGCTCTGAAAGGTCACAGCCTCGAAAGCCCAGTGGAGCGGTTCTAGTCTGTACACGTGGAGTTGCTGTGAGTCAGAATTGACTCGACAGCAGCTAACAACAGCAGCAGTAGTTGTAGGTGATGCCGATGGTGAGGAAGGGGCAGTGAGGTTAGAATTCTAGAAAATCCTATTGTAAATGGATAAAAATGATTGGTGTATTAATTCCTCCAGTGTTTCCCTCCTGTTGCCAAAGAGAGTTCTAGCTTAGTCTGCTTCAGACTCTTCTTTTCTCCCACCCTGGGAAGAGTTCTGTCTTCTTCAGAATCATTCTGGAGTTTTGTGACATAGAATAAATATGAAGTAAAGAGGAGCATAATAAGAGGTTAATAAGCAATAGAGGGGAGAGTTAGAGGGGTTGCTTAGGGGTTATGAGAATAAGAGCTGTGGTTTCTGAAGGAAGTGGAGAAAATAGATAAAGGGACATTTAGAAGAAGTGTTGTGATTTATGAATCCCTATTCACAGTAGTGCTGGTTATTCTCCATTTGGTGCTCCAGATCATTCTCTACCCTTCTCTGTTCTACTTTGTGCCCTTGACTGCTGAGCTCTAGATATGTATTGCCCAGGCTCCCTAGCAAGGGCCTCTGGTTGGATTAAGTCAGTGGGAGACACTGGCAGAAGGTTAAAGGATGGGAAGAGAGAGAAGTTGGGTAGTGTACTTTTTCCCCACCTCATGTCCAACCTGGCTATGCTTTTGACAGTGGCTGCAATCCTTTACTAAGGTCCCCAACTACTGTTGGGGAGGTCCTCTCCCATAGCTACAGCCCTTGCTGAGTTCTAGTAACACCACTTCCGCCCCTTCCCCCTCAAGCCTAGACATGGTAAGAGTTTCCCTCTGTTCTTAGTCCCCAGACAGTTTGCCATCCTTGGTTTCTCTTACCCTGCCCACTCCTTTCTCAAAATAGCCTCTATATTAAAACCTCCTCAGTTATACCTTTTGAGTGCGTCATTTATTTTCTACTGGACTCTAGCTGATACAGCAGTATTAAGAAAATGCAAATATCTTTTTATTTTTCATGGTGACCCCATGCATGCAGGGTAGAACTGTGCCCCATAGGGTTTTCAAGGCTGTGACCTTTTTTTTTATCGTACTTCAGGTGAAGGCTTACAGACCAAATAGTTTCTCATGAAACAGTAGTACACATATTATTTTATGACATTGGTTAACAACCCCACAACATGTCAACCCTCTAACCTCTCAACCTTTTTTTTAGTGAAAATACACATAGCCAAAGATACACCATTTCAAAAATTTCTACATGCACAGTTCAGTGACATTGACTACGCTCTTCCAGTTGTGCTGTT